>NC_072735.1:136857054-137070387 GCF_026930045.1 Uloborus diversus | reverse complement strand
TGATTTTCTAGTAGCGAAAAACAACTACCTTTTTTTCATACAAAAGGATAAAACATTTTGTAAAGTGATACACACAGTTGTCAACAGTAAAGAATAGCCATTTTCACATTTCCTATAAGTAAAGTGGGAGTGGAGATAGTAACTGTTACATCCCTTAAAACTCACTTGCACATGCAAGATCTCGGAGAATCAATTATGCATCTCACGAAAGTAAAAGCGATGCGTTTGGACATTGCACTCATCTATGTAAGTTTAGTGCTTCCTTGTAAGGAAATGCAAGCATGAAAACCGTCTAAGCTCATTAACCAATCGCTTCATCTATATTAACTGGAGCCGAAGACTTCCCTTTCGTTGGATATGGATCAATGGACCAGACAATCGTTTCTGAATGCCTGATGTTATCATTGAAATAGAATCAGACATCGAAACCTTTCAATTATTGCGATCAATAAAATGTACCATTAATTGACCGTAATAGTGCTAATGGAATCACTTTTGCTTGGAAGACCGTTTGTTACAAAAAAGAGGGAATTCAGAATGTTCAAGTATTTGTTGAGGAAGCGCTTGTAGCCGATTTTTTCAAACGCTGAAGTTGCGTACCTAGGTATTTTTTCTTTTCATCCTGCAAGTATTAACTAAAGAGTTTTTCTAATATCTTTTTTTAAATCAATATTGCGATGGCGTTTTTAGATACTCTAAAATGTTTTTTAAACAGTTACGAATAAATATTGCCGAAATGAAATAACTGAAACGGTGGAAAAGGATTTTCTCATACGATTACATATAATAATTGTTATAGTTTTTTTTTTTTTTTTTTGGACACTCTAAAATCATACTTAAACAGTTATATACAACAACAACAAATATTATCAAATATAACAAATATTATCAAAACGGAATGAGTGAAAAGGTCGTTAAGATTTTCCCGTATTATAACATAAAAATATTACAGTATTGTTTTTTTTCCCTTTGACACCCTAGAATCTTACTTTTAACAGTTATGAATGAAAAGTATCGAAATAGAATGGCTGGCATAGTGGTTAAGATTTTCTCATGATTACATAAAAAATGTTATAACGGTTTTTTTTTTTTTTTTTTTTGACACCATAAATTGTTACTTAAAGAGTTAAAAACAAATATTATCAAAATAGTGTGAATGAAAGGTGCTTAAGATTTTCCTATAAGATTACATACAAATATTATACTAGTGGTATTTTGGACACTTAAAATGTTTCTTAAGCAATTATGAATAGATATTATCGAAATGGAATGAGTGAAAAGGTGGAAAGATTTTTCCATTTGATTAGCCAGAAGAAGTGGGATGAAGAGTCCCATTTCTTTCATTTATTTTCAATGACAATTTAATCTGAAAACGGTTAGCATAGATAATGAAAAATTATTTTATTTTCATAAAAAATAGATATGTTTCTGCTTAACATGTACAACTTTCTTAAGTGGAGCTATAAAAGAATAATCTTTTCTCATTGGTGTTTTAATTGGAACCTTTCACTTACTATTTTACTTTGGTAAATTTTACCCATTTCTCTTCCGACTATTTTTATTTCTAGCCGTATTTGTTTAGAAGATATAGAGTTTGTAATACTTGATGTTAGACTGTATTTAACTTTTCAGTTAAGTAACTGTATGTAGCTACTTATTTTGAATCAGTAGAAAGCAAAATATATTTAAGCTATAGCACCTCAATCATGGTACAATAGTGCAAAATAAGTAATCAGTCAATGATTTTTTTAAACGCCCACTGGAAAAAAAAACATTTTTAATAAAAATATCTGGATCAAAAAGAGTCCTTTTCAAAATCATTATTAAAAATGTTAAAGAAAAAATAAAACTCAAAAAAAAAAAAAAAATACTCCTCCGTCCTAAAAACATTTTTATAAATTCCTCTTTATTTATTGGATTAGGTTTTATTATTTATGTTCAAATAGAATACACTGCAAATCTTAAAACACTTTTTGAACGCATGTTGTGTACGGACACTTGTCTCTTTTTTTTAGAACACTTGAAGCACACTTTTTGGAACACTTAAAATAAAAGAGCTCTTCTGAGAATTACCTATTTGAGACCACTTATTTGGTTTAGCACAATTTTCGAACCCTTTTTGTAAAATATATAAACACCAAAACATGACACCTTTATTAGAGCACTTTTTAGCGCACTTTTTTAGGACTTTGTTTAGACTTTTATGGAATCCTTATCTTTTCCCAAATCCCTTAAATATTTTACAGAAGTTTTTGGTGCTAATTTTACGTCTGCCTCGGCAGTTCTCAGAAGCCGGGCAATGGACGGTCTGTGATCAGGGAAGGGGCATCTTTTAGGGGTCCATTCGCGAAAAGAAGCAGTGAAGATTCATTGTAACAAAATTTCTAGTAGTATCATATTGAGGGATTCAAGCGACTAATAATTAAAGAAAACTGTTAAATTTTAGCTTGGACAAAAATAAAGCGACGATTTCAAAAGTGTGCCCAAATATGTTGCTAATCTGTTCTCAAATATGACCTTTAGCTTAACTGTAACAAATATCCCAAGCAGGACACATTCGGTGCATTTTCAGAACACATATTAATACAATCTCTTTTTAACGGAGCCCATTCGGAAGATATTTCAGTACGCTTCCTTTTTAAAGGAGCTCATTCTAGTACGGATTGAGGCAATTAAAGCACTTTTCTGAACAAAAGTGCTCCGAACGTGTTCTCAATGTGCACGGAACTGTAGTGAAAAACTTAAGCATTAAAAAAAAACTTTGCATTTCATTGAAAACTGAAAGCAAATCTCATCCACTTAAGCCAAAATAGAACCCATTGTATGAATGGAATCGCTAATGCTTTTCACTTTCACGCGTCGAATTGCAACTTCAAAAAGCAGGCATTAGCGATCACAGCTTTAATCTTTCCTACTGTCATGGATAGTGCAAATGATAAAAGCGGCTTCTTTTATAGAAATTCTAACAATAACTCCACAACGTCTGCACAAGTGAAGCATCACGCAGGGGGAGGATTAGCGAAACTACCGACATTACGGTAATCTTCTTAACAAATTGAATAAAGATTGCTGCCGATTTCATTTTGTAAGTTCGTGAGGTACAAATAAGTTTCACAAAGACGGGAAAGGATTTTTGTAGAGAAGAAAAGTTGTTCTTTGGAGGAAGGACATTGTTAGCCTAAGAAGAGATCATTGAAGGATTTTCTGCCTTCGAAGTGTAAAAGCTTCTTTTTTGCCATCGAATGTTGAAAATAAAATTCCAGAGAATGGAAAAATCTTAATCGTTAATAAAACTGAAAAATATTACAGCACATTCTTATGACTTGTTGAAAAGAAATAACTCTTAATGTTTCTAAATGTATTTAAAAGAAAAAGTGTTATTTACTGTAAAAAGTAAATAAATGTGTCTTAACGCACACAAGCTCACACTTTGAATTAAAAAAGGGGTTCTTGCTAACCCCGAAACAAGTGTATTCAATCATCTGTTTATTTGTGCTAAAAAACATTGAATAATTTCTTGTTGTGTTCTTTACTGTATCTAATTTTGTAATAAGATTATTGTTAAAGTGTGCAGTGAATAGCAAATAACAGCTAATCCTTCTTTTTATATAACAGTCATTTTTTTTTTAAATTTTCAATCGAACCCTGTTCACACTCCTTAAAAACACTTTGTCATCTTTCAAGATACAGAAGGAGAAAATAATTCCCATTCAAATACTCTTTCTACGGGTTCTGTTTTTCTTGGTATCCTTTAGATCCTTTTGATATTCTTTTCAGTTTTACCACGCTTTTTTATACAATATATATCTGAATTCTACATATATGTCCAAGTTGCCTTCGTATGATTTATTTACCTACTTATTATAGGTTTCCATGCTTCATTTTCTCCTGTCTAGAATGCCGTTGAAATGTTTCAAATTCTTTAGTTTTTTTTTTTTTTCACGCTTAGCAAAATTTTCTATTTTGAATTCTTCAAGTTTAGTAAATGTCTTGCTATGTGTCTGTCGAAAATTTCTCCCCCCCCCTGTAAAGTTATTACGTAATATGTTTGGAAAATAATTCCTCGATGATATATATATATATATATATATATATATATATATATATAATATATATATATATATATGAAAGCAGACTTTTGGCTATTGGTTGTCGAACTGGAGCATCATTATGAAACTCAAAAGTTGTGATACCAGAAAGCAAATATGTTTTCATACAACAAACAAGTTTCAGAAATATATTTATTTCTCAGCTAATGCTGATATTCGTCTAAACTTTTAGAGTCCTCCTTTTGAAACAGTTTAAAATTCTTTTCTGTTGAGGGCTTTTGAATGAAAGAATATTTTGAATGAAATTTGCAAAAGAAGCACAAATGACTTGAAGCACCACACACACACTTTCACCCGCGTATTTCTATGCAACTGGACTTCGAGCAGAGGTCAGCTTTCTCTACGTTTCAATGTCTATAGCAATTCTGCAATGAATTTCATTTGAAATTATTCTTAAGATTAAAAGCCTTTTCGAAAATGCAATTTTAAACTGTTTTAAAAGAAAACGAGGTCTTTGAAAGTTTAGAAGAAAAAGAGTGAAAGCTGTCATTTTGATATGCGCATAATTATAAAATATTTTTGTTGAAACTTGGCTAGCTTTGTGAAGACATATTTTTCTTTTGGTTTCGCTATCATTGTGTTTGCAGAATGATGACCTATTTCTACAATAGTTGGAAATCTGAAAATGCCTTTTAAATATTTTTTTTCCCCGCAGGTAAAAGTTCACTCTTAAAAGAAAAGGAGAACGCTTCAAAACAATTTAAGCACTGATTTAAATACTTCATCAAAGCTTAATTTAAAAGTAATTGCATTTCTGGTCCAGAAAAAAGCATGATGAAAGTGAAATGAAAACGTTAAACTTAGTTTTCAAAAGTTAAATGAATTCTGAACAGATAAGAATTTGTTTCACAACAGAAAATAAAACCTAAAAAGGTAAATCATATAAAAGTTATAAATCTTTCTAACAGTGATTTTAATCATTCTAAACATGTTTAATATCTTCCTAAAATTATGTAACTGAAATAAGAAGTTAAAAAACACATAATTCGCTACTGCATCCTTTAATGAGTATTTCACATAATTTATCAAATAATGAAATATGCTTTGGACGATTCAGAAATTAAAACCCATTTAAATAGTTTACTAATGTAAAAATATGTAGTTATAAAAATAATATTTCAAGGAGAGTACTTTTTAACTGCCACTACAGTTATGTAAAATATTTTGCAAACTTTCATTGCTCGTTTTAAACGATTTGATTATTGTATTAACGAAACAATATTTTATAATTGGTGAGATGTTTTTTTTTTTCTTTTTTTGCAGCATAAGTGATGAGATAGGTTGTATATAACTCCAAAAGTATGTTTTTGCTTAAGCAAATTAGCATTAAATTTCTAGTGATTTTGTACTATTTATTGTCATTAATACAACTGGAGCATTACCGTAAGTGTCATACTTACACTTAAAAACAATATTACAAAATGTTCGAATGTCAACGTCCAACTCTGGTAAGACTCGTCTCCTGTTAACACGGCAGTGCTTACAAAGGGTATACAGGGCACCCTTCCAAGATTTTTTTTAGCAATAATATTAATAATAATAGTAACAACAACAAAAAAAACCACAACAAAAAACAGTAATAATGATAACAATAGCAATAATAATAGTATTTATAATAATAATAATAACAATAATAACAGCAGCATAGAATGAAGTTTGAGCCTGTTCTAAAAGGAAAATATTATGTTATTTAATTATTGTTTACATTTTTCGAAGAAAGGATACATTTTGTGATTTAGGTTTTTCATCTTTTCCTACAATTGCTTTTAAAACCGAATTCAAAATGTTGCTTGTTGCAATCCAAAATGTTTTTTTTCAATTCAAAAGGTTAAATAAATTAATTTAACCAATTTATTTGTCATTGCATCTGAATTTCCGATGACTTTATTTATTATCCTCAAAATCACTTCAGTTGAAAGTTTAGTCTGCTCATGATTACAAACGCAAATTAATTGTCAGAGGCCGAATTAGTGCCTGAAAGGTATAAAAATGTATTTACTCAAAAGACGATAGTTACACACAGCGAATTGATTAGTTAATTTAAACCAATCCGAAACTAACATTAGATTTGATTGAAAAACACTTATTTTCGCTGACTCGTTAACCAGAAAATGTTTCTCTCAGTCGACAGTGTAATTATCAAAGACCTCCATTGCTGTTTCGTGCTGGAAAGAATTCGGAATCATACTCTATTAGTTCTCTTGGCGATTTTTTGCGTTCATATTGCTCAGAGTTTCAATACGTAATTCGAGATTCATAAAATGATCTCCGACAGTGTTGTTTTCAACCCAGATTACACGTAAAAACTGACCAACTCATAAAATAAACATGAATGAGTTTTCCTTCAAAATTATTGGAATTCGTTAAAGATCAATAAGAATTCTCCTCTTTGAACTGAAAAGCTGCAGATTAGAAACAGAAAGTGAATAGATTTTCCTGAAAAATGGAATGGACTCATCCACTTGGCGGCCGTTCAGAAGGGTTGGGTGGCCGTTGCTAGGGGTATTTTTAAAATTAAGTCTATGGGCTGAAAAATCTGTGCAGCAAAAAAGTGGCCGTTAAGAGGGGTGGTCGCTTAAGACTAAGACAGATGGCCGTTTGGAGAGATTTCACTGTAATAAGAAGAAAACAGTCGAGCCCACTTATAAGAATCCCGGTTAATGGAATATTCCTCTTAATGTAATATACTTTTAATGTGCCAACCGTTGTAATTCATTGTTTTGATTCCGGATAATGGAATATCCCGCTTATTAGAATTATTTTTCGCGACAAATTAGCTATTCCATATAAAGCGGGCTCGACTACAGTAATAATAATAACTTTACATACTGTCTTTGTTTAAAATACATTTTAATCAGCAAATAAATTTTTGTGTGGTTGGTTAAACGCGTTTTATTTGATGGAGCACTCGGTGCCCCGTGTATCCAAATTATCCAAAATGTATTTTTTCCAAAAACCATACACACAATTTTGTGTTAAGGATTGAATTAGAATTTTTAATCCACTTCCAAATTTCACAATTGTTGTTGATAACACGAAACATATCATTACGGGAAAAAAGCAGAAATCTGTCCCATTTAATGAAAACCACGATTCCTTCCACCCCTCTTTCAAACACCCATCAAGGCAGCCGACATTTTGTTATTCCGTCTCCGTTTATATAGGCCGTTGTCCTTGAGGTGGTTTTGTTGCAGAGCGTTGATCCCTATTGCACGTGACGTTTCTAGCGTAGGAGATCCTGATTAAAACCTAGATGGAGTGACTTTAATCTATGCGAATGCCCAACCCTCCCTCAGCTGAGATTTACGTCGGGCTAATTACCGAAACACATCAATGGGGATGAGATTCCCGTATCTATCATCCTTAAACTGAAGCATAGCGATTTCTTTTTCTTTGAAATGGGACTACGTAAGAAGCTTTTTGCCTCCTGAAGACCTAGTGCGATGTTCCGTAATGGCATCCAGTCTTTCATGTGCCATCGCTACTAAGTCGCGGATGTCAATAGTACCGAGAGTTTTGACGCCCAGTTTAGTACCAGATGCTACCTGGGCTATTACGATGGGGAATTGCTCGAGGAATTCACCTTGACCAGGAGTGTCAGAGCCAAATAGGCAATTAAATAATCTTTAGCACTTCATGGCTGCTGACGATTTTTTGCATTTCAAAAATTAAAGCATGCCGATAGCGAGGGAATAGAATAACGAAACGTGATTTAAGCTTTAAACTCTTTGTCAAGAGGACTTTGAACCACAGTTTCTCTATTTTTAACTGCTCCAATCATCTATAAATAGTTTTAATCATTATTGGCAGAAAACGACACAAAAAAAAAAAAAATCTTAGGGGAAGACCACCTACATTGGACCCGCTAGGCACAAGAGGCCTGTGTTATTATGGATTATGCAAAACAAAAAGAAAAAAATCGGCCATCATAAGAAACATTTATATAGAATAGTCTCAAATAGACATGATTGCTTTAAAAACGAAAATAGTATTTTAATAAAGTATTTTTTAACAATGTTAAATCCAAATTAGGAATATACTCCTGTCCTTAAAATGGACCATGCGCATCTTAAATTGTACCAACAAGGTAAATGTCAGCAAATTTAATGATTAAACTCGATAGTTATTTTACACGATTCGCAAGTGATCTTTCGATTTGGTTCTTCTTTAGCACAGTATTGATGAACTAACTGGTGATATTTCTTGCATCAAATCATTTTTAACCAACAAAAAAAAGTCACTGAAATGAAACACATGCCTATTCACAGGCCAAACTTCCTTTCTAAAGCTTCTTTTTCTTTTCCCCAGCCTATTTATAAAATTTGCCCAAAGTCTTTTATTTGATATTGAATCGTGGATCCTATTGAATGTTTTTTATAAGAGCATCAGATGTTCGATTAAACTCCTTTTGGGATTTTTGAGCAGTGTAAAAACCAATTTCATCAACTTGAAAAAATATAGTTGCAATATCAAAGAATTTTCCTACTTTCAACAACAAAATTGTTTAAAACAAAGTGGGGCAAAGATAATTTCGTTTACTTCTTCATTCATTTATTTTATCATTTACGTATTCATTCATTAACTTAACATTTACATTCCTTCAGTTATTAATTCACTTTCTTATTTATTCTTTCATTCGTTTATTTTCTTATTAATTCACTGTTTTATACCCTCAGTTAGTTTTTCTCATATAATAATTTATTGATTTATTCCTTTAATGTTCATTATTTATTCAATGCTCGCTTATTTATTTATTCATTCGAGAAAAAAGATTTTTAATAATCCAATAAAAATTATTTCATTAGAAAAACATTTTATTTGTCGCTACAAAAAGCGAAACTTTTTCACTTTTTTTTGAAGGTACAAATTTACTGCCGAAAATAAAAATAAATTTTTAACACACGTTTCATCATACTCTAACATTACTCTTTATTTGTGTACTATAATGTTCAAAACAATTTCCAAGTGCAACAAAGCTTCGTCATGTATATTGAACGATCTGAAATGATCGTGGTTTTTTAAGCACTTTTATCATGCTTGGCCTGATTGTCACGGAGTAATCTGAGGCCTGATTTTGCTTTTATCTCAACATCTAGATCACTTAGAGACTTCGGGACTTCACTAAATGATTTGCTTCATTCTAAGATACAACTTAACGCTGAAAAATTAAAATTCTAAAATAAAATTATTATTTCGGTTAATGTTTAAATATAAAACCCATTGTTACAATTTTTTTGCCTTGCAATAGCAATGTTAATAGCAATCATAATGTAAATTTTGAATCAAGGCTTCTCCGAAGCAAGCATGAAATGTATTCAATATCATTGCTTTCTTAGGATTTTTATCCTCATCTATGCCCATAATCGATAACGATGACGGGGCTAAGGAAAGAGATATATTAAGATCTTAATCGCGAATAACTTGTTTGCTGTGAATCATAAAATAGTTTTGGAAACCTTTTCATATACAAATGATTCTAATAATTTAGCACACAAATATATCTTAGAGAGGAACAAGGATACATTTTTTGGCGCAATTGCTTAAAGTTTCAGTCTTGTATGTAGGATTCGTTTTCTTTTAGTATGGAGCATTTACATAAAAACTTAGGGTAACGTTTCGTGAAGGTAACATTTTTCTACTTCTGAAATACATTTACACTAAAAAGAATAAAATAACAGAATTAAAAAAAAAAATACTAAGCACTTTTCATAATGCACTCAAAAGGATAAAATAAATTTTCTCGGTCAGAAAGGATCGTTTCAGTATTCATGTAATTTTCAATTATTCCAAGAAAATGACACCACAAACGAAGAAAAGTGCGGCTCAAATCATTTCAAACCAAACTTTTCCGTTAAAAAAAATATGCATGTTTCAGCACTCAAATTTATGATTAAAAGCTGGATAATGAGAAATTCTCTACATGACTTGAGCCGCACTTTTCTTCGTTTGAGTTGTCATTTTCTTGGAATAGTTGAAAACTACAGGAATACTGAAACTGTCCTTTCTGACCGAGAAAAGTTATTTTATCCTTTTGAGCGCAATATGAAAAGTGCCTAGTATTTTTTTTAAATTCTGTTATTTAAATTACGTCGTTGATGAAAACACGACTTAAACTTATTTTTAATTCTTAGAAACAGGTGGGAGGGGCATTTGCCCAACAGATATCTCGCTCTCACTTACGCCCTCTTACGTCTTTTACATCACTTAAGCGTGAATTCCAAGTTCTTTCTTCTTATAGTCGTATAATTGTTTATTCGCAGATTCAACAAAGAGAAAAGAGGAAAAAAAATATCTTCCGTAATTTGCGTGGTTTGGCAATTACAAAAAGGATTTCGATAAAGGGGGAAAAAATCTTCAGAATGATATGTTTTTTGGTGTTTTTGTAGAAACCAGACGTGTCTTGGAATTCTGCAAAGATGAACTGACTATGAATCGTGGGAACGTACCTGCTCGAACTTTGAGGGTGGTAAATTACTTCAGACATAACGGGGTTTTTTCTTTATTTTTTCTTTTGTATTTAGATGGATTTTCAAAAGTTGGGAAAATAATTTGTGGAAGGCTAAAATGATGCATTACTTATTTCACTGCACGGTAAAAAAAAAGAACAATAAGAATAAAAATAATGAAACACATCCTTCAGTTCATGTCTTTGCATTATTATGCAATTCGATAGAAGAATTCGAAATGAGATTTTAAAAGTAATTACCTTCGGAACCTGCAGACCAAAATCTTTGCTTTTTCACTGATAAAAGGCAGCACAAGACTTTGTGTTGGTTTAACGATTGGGGTCCAATTTAGGCAGTGGTCCAATACAGGTGATTTTCCATTAGGACAATCCAATCTATAAATGCCTTTGATTTCCAATCAATGCTTAATATCTACAAAAGAAGTATGGGAGCTCTAATCTTCAGAATAGGTTTTAATGTATAAATAATCTGAACTTCGCCGAATTGAAAAAATAAAGGAGTTAAGCTCCAGTGAGCTCCCGTGCATACTAATTTCTTTTGTTCATCAAACAAAAATTTCCAAGAAATTATACTTTTCATTTGAAGTAGCTAGCAGCAAAAGGAGCCAAAATATAAAAATTTGCGAGAACCAGTACAAGTAGTAGAAGAAACTCTACTCTGTTTTGGGGCAAGAGATGTACCAGAAAATTTGATATCTTTATTTTCAATTTTATTAAGATTGCTTTTTATCACCTATAGTGAATAAAGTTCGTAGCAAGGCAAAAATATAACCTGAAGAAAGCGCAACTGCATATTATAGTCATATGCATGTTTTATCCAAATATACTTTCCAAATTGGCGAGAGAAAAAAAAGCAAGAGTTTCAACCGTATACAATTAAGACCATTTTTCCCAGTTAGCAACAGAGTTTAACTCATTTAATGACTGTTTTATCACCAACACTCCTCAAAGCACGTTTATGAACAGTTTACTTCAGTCACTCATGCATTTTAACAAGATACGACGTGCTATTTGCATACTAAAGTGGGTATGTCTCCTTTGACCAACACTACGTTGACTTGTTGCTTGTGCGAAAACCACAAGCAGCTAAAAATAAGTTTATTACAACCTTTTTTTCAATATCTTGATTTGAATAAGTAAATACATGACTTTCGTAGCAAGAACTTGTTCAGGAAAAGTTGTGTTTGAAAAAGGCCGCTATATAATAAAACTTAGCCATGTGATTGACACCTTTTACGATCTTGAGTGTTAATGGGTCAGTGTCCTATCTTTTTAGCGAAAAGGAAATTGAACACGTTGTATACAACGCGTGATAAAACGCTTTCTAAAGTTACGCATCAATATTTATCTACTTCGTAGGATGCAAAATGTGGTTGCATTATGTATGCGGATCATTTGATTTGTAGCAATTAAAGTTAAAAAAAATCGCCAGATTGTTTTTTTTTTTTTTTTTTTTTTTTTAAATTTCCGATACAGTAAAAAGTTTTTTAGTTTATTGCAAAATTAAACATGTGAAAAGTGATAAATTATAATAGATAGAATGTGCATGGAAAGTTAAAGAATGGTTTCGTTAGCCTTGTTTGTGACGCACAATATGGATAGTGGAGTCACCGGAGATGCGACTAGAAGATATCCTTTTGTTTTTCCCGAAAGTAAATAGCTTCAAGGTCAATTTTTAAGCCTATAAAATACAAGCAGGAGGATTTTCTAAGTTATACATTTTTAGGGAGCGGGGGGAGGGGGCGATAAGAGTAAAAATTCAACATGAAACGGATGTACTGGAGAATGTATATGGCAGTGACGTCATAATTTTGGCAGTAGTTGGAGATATCCTTTCAAATTTGGCGGCTAAAATGAGCTGGAAAATGTAGTGCCAGTTTAGCATTAACTGAGAAGAGTTTTTCGTAGAAATCCATATTATACCACTGGGAAGCTTTCGGCCAACTATCGTTGTAAACCTATCTTTCCTGCATTGGTTCGCAACAACGTTCGAACTAAAGGTCCTTAAAATGTTTCTTTCCTCACTTTTCCCTTTTACTTTTGTTTCTTTTACAGTTCGATTAAGTTATTGCTATTGTAATTTCAGATTTGAAACGACAACAGAAACATTAATTTCTTTAAATTGAAAACCTAGGAAAGCGCTTAAAATTCATTGAAAAATTTTAAAAAATCGTTAAATTATGAACTTAAAAAGTACAATTTCTATTGCGCGTACATAAGAACAATCAACCATTTTTACTCACAGTTTATAGGACTAAAATTTCACATATTTCATGTTTTAAAATTTTCTGTATAAATACGAATAATAATAAGCAGTAATGTTCAGGAAAATATCTAGTATAAATTAACATTTTTTAATGAGGGGTTGCCCCAAAATAATATTACTCTTGGGCAAGGGGGTGGAGGAGTGTTCGTGAAATTGTGACAGTTTGTTACAAGGGGAGAGAGGGGGTAACCAGAAACGTGACCGAAATCAAGACAGTTTTCGTTACGATATGTGTATGTAATTTATCGTGACACGTGACAAGTGGAGGGAAGAGTGTAAGATTAAGTGTTGAGAGAGAAAAAAAGTTTGAGAGAGACGTTATTTATATGGCAGCCGAAGAGCGTTTGAGAAATCAGTTGGTTGTTGATAAGTTGGAAAATGCGATTTCATAAAATGTATTACTCTCCTCTAATGCATAAAATCTTTACTAATAGTAAAGCTGAAAGTCTCTCTATCTGGATGTCTGGATCTCTGTCGGTCTGGATGTCTGAATCTCTCTCTGTCCAGATCTCTGTGACGCACATAGTGCCTAGACCGTTCGGTCGATTTTCATGATATTTGGCACAGAATTAGTTTGTAGCGTGGGGGTGTGCACCTCAAAGCGAATTTTCGAAAATTCGATTTGATTCCTTTTCTATTCCAATTTTAAGAACATTTTACCGAGCAAATTATCATAACATGGACGAGTAAATTACCAAATTATCATAAATGGAACATGACCATGGTTGAGCAAATAAACATAGCACATTGGCGAGAAATTCATCATCCATTATTTGTATATATACAGGCGATCCAAATGATCTTTTAATTTTCTACTACGGGCAAATCCGTGCGAGTGCCACTAATGATTGAATAAAAATCTTAACTCAACGCAGTAACTACGCAATTTTATTTTGTAACAAAAAAAAGCCGAATCCGGAAGAAAATTCATAGTTCACTTTTTCCCGAGTTTGCTATCCGCGAAAATGTATATTTATAAATTCTATTTATGAATACCTCTATTGATTCATTATATAATTAATTTGACAGTTCGAAATACAAATTGTTTATTTGCAAGTTACCATTTTTCTATTCTTTCATTGAAAATTTTTATTAGCTTTGGATTGCTTTCACTGTAATAAAGATTCCCCACAACGCAAAATACTTTCGATTCGGAAATTACTTCGCTGACACGTGAAAACCAATTTTATTATACTTTACTAATTTGAATAATTAAACTCAGAGAGACCTATTTAAATATGCATTAGGCAATTAATAGGCGCTGTGAAATATTCCGAATCCCGTTCTCCTAATAAAAAGCACCTCTCGTGAAACATAACCTGATTTATATCGCAGTAGAAGTTCTCGAATATGCATTATTGAATGGGTAAAATGTATACAGTGTATTGAATGTAAATTAAATAATTAGATAGTTATTTCTTTTTTCTCAACATTCAGCTGTTTAGTAAACGTGATCCTCTTTTGTTAATAAAAATATCAAAAGTATTGTTGTTAGACTGTATTTAATATGGCGCTGAGACAAATGATTAAAATCTTTGCTCTGCACTTGGTAAAATGCACTTCATAGCAATTTTTATGAGTTCGATTTTGTTATTTTTTATTTTATTGAAAGAAAAAAAATTACAAAACATTCTGTCCACATGAGAACAAATAAATTCTTTAATATTTAAATGTTTACTGTCACGCGTATAAACTGAAAAAATGATTGAAATTGTTCCATAATGAATGCACCCATAGAAAGAGAGCCCCACTGAAAGAGCATCATAATATTAATTAAGAAGAATACATTTAAAATAGTTTTAACACTTAGAATATTGTCTAATTTTAATTTTCGTTTTAATGAATTCGTTTTAGTTTGCACGAGTAAGCAATAAAAATAATTCGAAAAATTTTGCTCTCCCAAAACTAAAAGGGATAAACATAAAAATTATTTTCATAATTTGTATAGATATTTCAATGTACATAGAAAATGTATACAGTCGAACTTGCTTATAACGAGCGCAAGGGGACCGCGACATTTGCTAGTTATAAGCGAGTATAATACGAATTGGTGAAAAAATCATAAAAATTCATCATAGTTGCTTTTTCTTTACTACCTTTTACAAAAAAGGAAGTATCGTATTTGCGAAAAAATTTCACTTCAAAATCAGCCTTAATTTCCATTTTGCTCACCCCCGAATGAAAATTGAGTTTTTTTTTTTTTTTTTTTTCGTCTCGACCACACGTGGATAAGTGCCTAAGAACGTATAGACACTAGGGTGGAACGAAAAAAACGAAGTTTTTATTTTCGAATCGTAATAGTGCGGAAAAGTGGCGATTGGTGAAGACTTACAAAACAAAACAAAGATTTTTAAAATCGGATAATATCTTCCGATCCCGCAACGAGCCTGAATATTTGAAAAAATGGAAAATTTCGTGTTTTCATAGTGATTTTTCAAAAATTTTGTTTTATGTTTCTTTTTAAAGCTCTAAGATGGAAAAGTTACGATTAGTGAAACCTTCAGAAATAAAAAAAAAATTTGAAATCGAATGATACCTTCAGATCTAGAACCAATCCTAAAAAATCGAAAAAGTTGAGAATTTCAGGATTTTTCCGAATTTTTAACATTTTTGGATCAATGTACTTTTTCAGGCTACAGAACGGAGAAGTTACGTTTAGTGAAGACTTCAAAGTGAAAAAAAATATATCTTTTTGAAATAAAACAATATCTTCCGATCGCGCAACGAACCTACACGTTTGAAAAAAATGTAAACTTTAAGCCCTTTTCTCAGCTTTTTTTTTTCTTTTAGTTTAACGATCCTCATAAGTTCGGTATAAAATACTAATAGAAGAACGTTTGTTTATAAAACAAATGTGATATTTTAGTACTAGAGCCTGCCTGTAAATTGTTCACATGGCCCTTTAATCCCGCGATACTCATATTTGTTTATGCCGCTTAGTACAGTGTATGCATCTAATATGCCCCATTAGCGAAATAAAGAACCGCAAAAATTTCACAGACGGTGCCATTCATGTTCACAGAACAATTCAAACCTGTCGATATTTACCTGAGAATCTAAAACAAGTTGTTTACTAGGGTGGAACGAAAAAAACAAAGTTTTTATTTTTGAATTGTAATAGTGCAGAAAAGTTGCGATTGGTGAAGACTTACAAAACAAAACAAAAATTTTTAAATATCTTCCGATCCCGCAACGAGCCTAAAAATTTGAAAAAAAAAAATGGAAAATTTCATGTGTTCTTAGAGATTTTTTAAAAATGTTGCTCCAACGTTTCTTTTTAATGCTCTAAGACGGAAAAGTTACGATGGTGAAGCCTTCAGAAATTTAAAAAAACATTTTGAAATCAAATAATACCTTCTGATCCAGGAACAAGCATGAAAAGTAAAAAAATTGAGAATTTCATCTTTTCTTAGTGATTAAAAATAAAATTGTTCTTGTTGTTTTTTTCCCCGGTGTTACAGGGAAAAGCCTTAAAAAAAAAACCCTATATTACACATAAACATTAATTTATTTCTTGACTTTTAAGGTATATTCGAAACAAGCAAAACTACCATTCTTTACAACAATGAAACATTTTCAAATAATAGAAAGTTATAAAATATTTACCAAATTTACAATCCAGTATACAAGTCTTATTGTTTTAAGTGTTAGTTGTTGAAGCTAATTTATAATCAGATTTTTTTGGAAAATTCGGGCATAATTGATCTGGATTTCAATGTTGCTCTTATGTAGCCATCTTTTGATTTAAATCCACACACTTTGAGTGAAGCTTCCGTCATTAGCTTCACACATCTTTCGACAGCTTGCGTATGGCAGAGGAATAGTTTTATATCCCAGTCGGGTATTGTGCCTGTTACAATAAAATTTTCAATGTCTTTGTTAGGAACTTTTCGAAGAAAAGGTGGAGAAGATAGCTTTGTCGTGTTCCAATTAATAATCTCTGTGTAACCTTCTGCTTCGAAATTTAGAGATGGAATGACAAAGTTTCTAATGCTTTTGCCTTTAGAAACAGATTCTCTGGCTTTTAAGACGTTTTTAAATGCTAGTTCTCTTATGTGCCCCCTTTCATTAAACACCATTGCCATTAATAAGTTTTCGGGATGCGCAAAGAAAGAGTTTCTTTCAATGACAGGGCAAACAACTTGTTTTAGATTGTCAGGTAAGTATCGACAGATTTGAATTGTTCAGAAACCATGAATGGCATCATCTGTGAAATTTTTGCGGTTCTTTATTTCGCTAATGGGGCGTATTAGATGCATACACTGTACTAAGCGGCATAAACAAATATAAGAATCGCGGGATTAAAGGGCCATGTGGACAACTTACAGGCAGGCTCTAGTACTGAAATATCACATTTGTTTTATAAACAAACGTTCTTCCATTAGTATTTCATACCGAACTTATGAGGATCGTTAAACTAAAAGAAAAAAAAAAGCTGAAAAAAGGGCTTAAAGTTTACATTTTTTCAAACATGTAGGTTCGTTGCGCGATCGGAAGATATTGTTTTATTTCAAAAAGATATTTTTTTTCACTTTGAAGTCTTCACTAAACGTAACTTCTCCGTTCTGTAGCCTGAAAAAGTACATTGATCCAAAAATGTTAAAAATTCGGAAAAATCCTGAAATTCTCAACTTTTTCGATTTTTTAGGCTTGGTTCTGGATCAGAAGGTATTATTCGATTTCAATTTTTTTTTAATTTCTGAAGGTTTTACCAATCGTAACTTTTCATCTTAGAGCTTTAAAAAGAAACATAAAACAAAATTTTTGAAAAATCACTAAGAAAACACGAAATTTTCCATTTTTTCAAATATTCAGGCTCGTTGCGGGATCGGGAAGATATTATCCGATTTTAAAAATCTTTGTTTTGTTTTGTAAGTCTTCACCAATCGCAACTTTTCCGCACTATTACGATTCGAAAATAAAAACTTTGTTTTTTTCGTTCCACCCTATTATATATGCGAAAGTTTGTTTGCATGGATGTATGGATGTTTGTTACTCTTTCACCAAAAACTACTGAATGGATTTTGATGAAACTTTACAATAATATAGCTCATGCATCAGAATAACACATAGGGTAGTTTTTGTTCCATTATGGGGGGGGGGGGCAAAACCCTCTTAGGGGGGCAATAAAACACAATTTTCGTATAAATTCTCTAATATGGGGATGAAAAAATACTTGCACATATTAACATTATATGTCCATGGAAAGCTCTGATTTTTCTGCTGAAGATGGCACCTGTTCGAAATTTCTAAGTAGAATGAAAAACGATTGATGAGCTTTTTAGTTCCAAGTTCGAAGGCTTTTCTCAACTCAATACAATATTTAGTGTATCATCTCAACTCCCTGTCGATAGCGACTATTGTTGTATTGTTGACTATCTTTGCTTTTCGTGACTGTTCAAGGCTTTTCTCAAGTCAAATCTTAAAGTAAGATTTTTACACAAGATTGGCAAATAATATATGGATTTGGTTGATTATTTTCCATTTTAATGCAACTTTGAGGCAATAGGCAGTGGGACGAAGGCATAAAAGATGCTTAAAAACATGGTTTCGTTTGCCAACTTCGGGGGACTACAAAAAGCAGTGGCGCCGACTCCATGGGGCCTGAGGGGGCCCGAGCCCCCTCAAAATTATTTTTGAGGGGGCAGAGCCCCCCCAATAAATCAAGAAAAGTATTAGTTATATTATGTTTTCTAAACTCATAAATTTATCTTTTATTTTCCTTGCTTGAAGATAGTTTACCTTGTAAAATACATTCAGTAAAGAGTTAAAACAAATAATTATTACGGTAGTAAGCAGGTTAACTGAAAAGGAGTAGTGTGAATAATGATGGTGTTATAGTGCTGCAAGCACACTTAAAATTTGTCCCACTGCGCGAACTTACGGGTCAAATCCGTTGCCGGTGGGCAGCGCTGCGGCGAGCTCATCTAAGTGTTGCTGATCTGGAAAAATTATATGAGGGTTTGATTTGTATATAAAATGGGAGGCGTGATAGTTTTGAGTACTTTTGGGAATTGTATTTAAAAGAAAAATCTTCACAAAATGATGATCCTTCGCTTCCTCGGAATCGACGTATACCAAAGTATGAAAACAACGAAGCCAGCTCACTGCATGCTTTCAAAATCCCAAAGGCACTTTACATTGAGGTTTGTGAAATGGTGAAATCTTGCATTATTGGGCGGTTTACATCAACTTGACTCGCACAGATCATTGCAGTTGAACAAGAGTGCTTGCTTTTATTAAACAGAGGTGAAACAAATTTTGAAAAAATCAATTGAGTTTTCTAAAATAACCTAGATATTGAGAGAGTGCGTTTACACTTGAATATGTTAGCCGGTATAACTAATGAAAAAACTGGTCTTAAAAAAAAAAACATGCGTAAATTAAATTACCTTTTTACGAAAATACTGTGCGTGTTTGTATTTATTTTTTCCTTTTTTTCAAAGCCAAAAAATATGTGTCAGGCTTGTCCAGTTTTGGGGTTTCTAATGTTGATTATATGACTTTAAAATGCTTTAAAAAAACTTTAAAACTCACTATTTTTCATCTCAAATTTAGAAATTTTCCCCCGGTTACCCCTCCCCCCCCATTTTTTAAAAAGTCTGCGTCTCTGGGAATGCCTTTCCATTCAAGTCAAGTGTCCTTCCTACCTTATAATATCAATGCTTAGCTACGGCACTGCACGGCTCCCCATAAAATAGAACAAAAAAATCTCTTACTAAGACAAGTGATATGATTTAAAAGTTGAACCAGAAAATTTAGAAACCAATTTTTAGATTCTTTTACTTCGAAAACGCCGTGTCACATACTGTTTATTTGTTAAAATTATACGCACTAGAAAATATGGCATTTTCAAGGTACAAAAATCTGACCTTTATTTGGGGTGGGGGACCTCCGAGGGATTACATAACACCCTAAACCCCCGGTAATGTCCGGCCCCCCCAATAATTTTTGCAAGTCGGCGCCCCTGACAAAAAGTGATATTTTTCTGAATCCTTAGTGTCTACAGATGAAAAAAAAACCAATGTTCATAAAAAAATAGTGTCTCATAATTTTTTTACGGACCATTAAAGATACATGAAAAGGAGTGAAACTGACAAGCAAGAGGCAGACAAATTTTAAATACATAAAAAATATTATACATGTACATTTAAAATATTATGCATGTACGTTAAAAACATTATGTATGTACATCAAAAAATAGTTTTTTTCAAGAAGCAAACTCTTCATTCCAAAGTATCATCGCCAGAATCACTGAATTCATTTATCCTGTTTTTGCGTATGGAGTTATTTTCCTCCTAAGAGTTTATACAGCTACAGTCACAAGAGGAAAATTATGTGCATGAACAATTTTACGTCTTGCATGTACTACATCTCTTCGAAGAACACCGAGTTATCGCGCATGTACAGGAGACTAGTTGTTCATAATACTCAAATTTTATAATTTATTTTACACAATATTTTTTTTAATTATCTTATGCATCTTAATTTTGTACGAGTATGTTTTTTTAAAACTATAACATGTTTACTACGCTTTTTATTTATTTGTATACTATTATTATTTTTTATTATTTATTTATTTTTAAACTGTGATATTTTCAAACTTAAATTTTAACTTTTTATATTCGCGGCATCCTTTGATAGATTTTTAGTGATACAGTTTTGAATATTTTTAATTTCACAAACAAAAATTATATGACGACCGCATTGATTATACATAATAGTTGACCATGCAAAACATAAAATATATACTACAGTACAAATGAAATGATAATATCTTGAGTTCTTTTCGCTTTACTCATGCAAGACGAAACATTCCTTTTCTCCCTTTCTTTTTCAGATTTTATTTATTGTTTTAAAATAGCTCCAGTGTTTCAATTGCATCTTCTTTTATGATATTTTAAAAATAGAAATAAAATATTTGGTTTCTTTTCAATAATCAAGTTGCCTTAATTAGTAAATAATCCTATGAAACTAACTAAAATTTATCCAAATATGTTTTAAAAAAAGAAAAACAATCCGACTCGATTTCAAGCAAGATTTTCTTTTTTTTTTCTTCTGAAGACATGTTCTCAAATACAAGCAGTAAAGCTTGCTTTGAAATTCCTTTCTGATTCAAACTGTTTTGTTGTAAGAAAATAATGTGGAAGGGTTGACCGCAAGACACCAAGGAGGACACCTCCTTAGGGAATCCACCCAGGCAGTGGCGTAGCCATGGGGGGGGGGGTGATAGGGGGTTAACCCCCCATGAGCCCCAAAAAATTATATATATATATATATATATATACAGTGAAGCACCGTTTATACGTTTCTTTTGTACGTTTTTATCAATTATATGTTTTTCAAATCGGTTCCTGCATAGTCTAATACTCAGTAACCTATACCAATTATAAGTTTTTTCATGCAGTCCCTTCAAAAACGTATAAACGGTGCTTCACTGTATATACATACATTATACATATATATATATATATATATATATATATATATATATATATATATATATATATATATATATATATATATATATATATATATATATATATATATATATATATATATATATATATGTGTGTGTGTGTGTGTAAACTTGAGGGCATAGCTTTACTTTAAACTTCAGAAAAAATTAACCCCCTCCAAGGATTTTTTCTCGCTACGCCACTGCACCCAGGCAGTCTCTGTTATTCCTCTCTCAGATGGGGGCTTTTAGTTGCATGCATCAAAGCATCCTTTAGGGAAATAGGGGATTAGCCACAAGTTTTGATCTTTTGTAATCATTTATCTTTAAAATACTTCCCACGCTTGAGCAACTGATATCTGGACACTCAGAAGGGATTTAAAAGTCATCGCAATTACGATAAAAGAACCGAAAAGCAAAGAGATGTCTCTGTGTTTATTGGTCGTTTTGAAGAGTCACAATGTATCAAAAGGCATCGAAGAATACTTTTTATCCTCTTAGAAAATCCTTCCCACACTTAAGCGTTTTTGTCCATTCTCACCAGCGTTTTGTCCATTCACCCTTGCTCACAGGTTGCATCGATCAGTCAATTGTTTGAAGAATGTTTTGTTGAGCCCTTTTGAAAGATAGATCATCTTACATTTAACAGTTTTGATTTCTTAAGCGTATAAAAAGAAAAAAATGATATACCGAGATAAAAGCAAAAAGAAAAATAAATCAATAAAATAATTAGTGTTATGAAAATAATTGCTTTTCGTACTATCCTCTATTGTTTATTATTTTCCCGTTATGTACTGTGTGAATTTAATGAATATTTCAGCCCATATTAGTAACCTTGTATTTTATTGCACTATTTAATTCAGTGCCAAAAAACTAATAAAGCGAAGCGATTTTCGAATGCAAGCTGAACAGCAAAAACAACATTAAAATCCAGATAGCAAAATGGGGAGAAAAGCGCTATTACAACGTAGCAAAAAGCAACTCCGTTTGTTATCTGCGGCATGCGCGTTAAGGGGTTTCGGGCTGATTATGGAATGGGTTAATAAAAACTGAGCATATGTATCTATGTCTAAGTTACTTCTCCCAAACGACAGTGAACTGACCATCAAACCAGATATCTGTGGATTCATAATCTTCCCGTCTTTATATTTGGCTATTTAATATAATCCTCCGATAAGAATTAGTGCAGATAGCAATTAAAAACTATTAATTATGACACTTAGATTTCAACATAAAATCCCTATTTTTTGAAGGCTTTCCTCCATTCACAAATTATTATTCAGTGCTTCATCTCAACTTTACGTAGCAATGCTTTTATTGAAATTTGTAGCACGAAGAAAATCATTGAAAAGATCAATCTGCTGCCATTTTTACTTCCTTTTACAAAAAAGGAAGTATTGTATTCGCGAAAAAATTTTGACTCAAAAATCGACCTTAATTTCCATTTTGCTCACCCCCGAATGAATGTTGAGTTTTTTTTTCGACTCAACCACACATGGATAAGTGCCTTAGAACGTATAGACACTCGAAATATCCATTTTGACGATTCCCGAGTTAGTTACAATGAGTTTTCTCGTGACGTCTGTATGTAAGTATGTGGGGATGTGTGTATGTGCGTATGTATGTTGCAAAACTCAAGAACGGTATGTGCTAGAAAGTTGAATTTTGGTACAAAATTTTCTTAGTGGGGTCTAGTTGTGCACCTCCCCTTTTGGTTGCATTCGGGTGTTTTTAAGGGGGTCTTTTACCCCTTTTTTGGGAGGGAATGATTGTTAATTTCGATGTAAACTCAAGTGGTGTTACAATTTGGCGGACACTTGGCAGTATATGGCCAGTCTTTTGGGCGCCAAGTTTTTTCACCAACTTGGCGACAAATTTGGCATTTTTTATTTTTATTTTTAAAGTCTGGTTTCAATTTGGCCACTGTTGGTGATGTTTAGAAAGTAAACTATTGAATCAGCAATAATGGGAAAATGACAATAAATTGGAGTAAAAGGAAGTCATGTGAGGCACACATCAGCTCGTTTTTTTTCTCAAATATGAATAAATAAAATTCTGGTTTTTGTTCTGAGGCTTTTCCTGTAATCGGGGGATTTAAAATGTTTACTTTTTGGTTATTTTTCCACAATCTGACACAAAATTTTAGATTTTTTTAAAGCCTGATTGTTGAACATGCATCACTTGGCATAACTTTTATTTTCAAGGTAGACCATGCAAAGCCGGGGCAACACAGCTAGTCATTTACTAAATGCAGGGCCAGATTTAGGGGAGGGCAGGCGGGGCTACTGCCCCTGGGCCTCCACAACAAAGGGGCCCCCACAATATAATTTTTACAAAATATCCTAACTTTCACGGGTCAAAAAAATCAAAAATATCGGATATATACATATATATCAAAATATTCGGATATATATCAAAGTATCAGATATTTTCGAAAATATTATGATCTTTTCGAAACCTTATTAGGGGCCTCCACTCCTTCGTTGCCCCGGGGCCTCCACACTTCCAAATCCAGCCCTGACTAAATGGTGTGCTAATAAAATACTTTCAATTGTTATAAAAAAATTGATCATGCCTCAAAAAGATTAAAAAGGTATCAATGCCTCAAAATGATTAAAAAGGTCCAAAAATGGTGATTTTGCTGACAAAAGCATTATGGTGCAGCTTTGACACAAAATGGGTTAAAAAATATGTTTGTTTGGTGCTACTAGGAGCAAAAGATAAACTCCAAGCTCCAAAAGATGTTTGAGCATTCACAGGGCCGGATTTGGAAGTGTGGAGGCCCCGGGGCAACAAAGAAGTGAAGGCCCCTAATCAGAGTTCGAAAAGATCATCATATTTTTGAAAATATCTGATACTTTGATATGTATCCGAATATTTTGATATATATGTATATATCCAATATTTTCAACGCATGAAAGTTAGGATAGTTTGTAAAAATTTTACTGTGGGGGCCCCAACTGCCCTCCCTTAAATCCAGCCCTGAGCATTCAGCAAGCCCAAAGAATAAAGTTATTCTCTATCTTTTATTCTTGTTTCTTTGTGACTAATCTTCATTGATAATAAGATAGCAGTTGATGGTTATCATCAGCCTTTAGGGTTCTTAAAAAAATATGAAGGATTTTTTTTTTTAATATAAGATGAGAAATTTCAATCTTTTAAATGTATGTCAACTAATTAAACAGCAGAAGTAGCCCACAATGAAAGTTGTATTGAGTAGGATTTTAGAAAAATTTGTGGGAATCCCACAATCTTGTGCAAACACTGACCCAAACTTTAATTACATTTAATTGTGGGATATATTACTTAGGTTAGAGCTAGTTCTTTTTAGAGCTATTCTTTTATTTTTTTAAACTTTAAAATTCTATAAAAAGTTTAACCAAAGAAAATAATACATTATCTTCTACTTAGCTGTTTAAAGTTGTATTTTAGATGCCAGCATCTATGTGTTTGTTCAAATTGTAATTTTTATTATTTTCTTTTTTCATTGCAGGGTATTCCAAAAACTGGATTTGATTTTCTAGACAACTGGTGAAATGTGAATTTTTATTTCGAAAAATATGGTGTATTCATCATGTTTCCTTATTTTGGCATGAAATAACTTCGGTTTTTGTGTAATGTTCAAAAAGAGCTTTTACTTTATTCTTATTGTTATTATTATTATAATTAAATATATATTTAAGTTTTTGCAATGATTCACAAGTAAAAGAATTTTTCATATTGTGAATTAAGAACAATTTAATTTATCAGTTATTGCTTCTAAAACGTGACAGTAGGACTGAAATGCCAGTAAGTGAATTAAATTATGATTTATTTATTTCTTCAACTTCTTTATTTTTTCGTTAGTGAAATTTTTGTTGCAGTACAAAATTTTATACATTCTTTTAGGTCTGTTTTATATTTTTAAACTTGCAGACACACATATATATACACTGAAATATTGTGTTTAATGTTAAAAATGTCAACTTTATTCCTTTTTTGTTAATTAATACTTATAAGGATATGATGCTTCACACATTGAATGAATGATATCGAAATCATTTTAACAGCAGCTGTTATTTTTAAACAAAAGCTTCATTTTGTATTCAAACAACTATTTTACTGAAGATGAAAGCCACATGAAATGACAGAAAGACAATAACTTAATGGCATAAAATCATATTTAATATGCATGAAAGTAGGCTTGTTTACATCTTAATAAATCTTTTCTGCAATAACAATTATAAATGATGCAGAGAGATGATTTAAAATTGCTATGAAATGGACTCACTAGTTTTGAAATTGACTTTTAATGTGTCCAAAGCTAAAAATCTGAAGAATGCAGAAACATAGAAGTTACAGTGTTTAGCTGCTAATGTTCTACCACAGCCCCCTAAATTATAGGCCTGGAAAATAGGGGGGGGGGATGAATCAGCCAGTTTTTAGTTAATCTTTTCCCCACCTGGAACTCTACATGCTTGTTAAAACGAAATACTTTCCCCTTTTAGTTCAGCATTAAGAGCCATTGTCTGTAAGGATCAGGCAGGTTGTGATTGATGACATTTTTAATTTTCTTTATTTGTGCAAATGTTGTTCTTTATCATGAATGTAATGTTTGTGCAAAATATGAGCTTTGTCTGCCTTACCGTTTTTGGGAAATTAAATTTTTTAATTTAGGGGGCGTGGCACATTTTTGTGTGTTTTTCAAATTTGCAGATTTTAAAGTTCTTGTTGCTTTAAGCGCCCCTATAATGACATGGATTTTTTAATTCCATATTACTATATGGTCTTGTTAGATACTGTTACAGCTGTCAAATCGGTGACACTACGAGGGCGACGCCCACAAACTCTGTTTAAAAATGACCGAAAATGAATTTTTTTCTATATTCAAGGCCAATTTTTAGATCATTTTCTAGCCACACTTACATACATCAAAAATATGTATCAAAATCGGTGTCACTATAAGGGCGCCAGAAGATATTGGAACTTTTATGTGATAAATTTTACAAAAATGCAAATGTTTAAAACCTAACTACTACTCTCGCCCTCATAGCAGAGATCTAAAACTAATTAAGTTTGATAACCAACATGTTCGTCTAACATATGAAATAAAAAAAACGGTGCCACTCCTATTACTTTCGAAAATATAATCATTCAAAATTCGTACGATTTGTTGGGATTCGTATGGAGTTGTTGCTACAAAATTACCAGATATCAATAAGAGTTGACCGTCTTTCTAAAACTGGATGGTTTGATTTTTTATGTTTTCTTTGTTTTAGTCTACGTCATAATCAAATTATGTTTCAGATTCTGAATACTTGCTATGTAATACATTATGTTTATAACTATTTAAGATATTATGTTATAAATAGTTGCATTTTAAAAATAAATAACATAAAAAATTAGTATGGTTGAAAAATATGAATATTATAGTACGACTATTTTAGCTTATGATGCACATTTTACACAATACGTTCATCTGTACCTATATCGATTTACTGTGTTTCTGATGCTTTTCATAACCTTTTTTTATAAAAAGCATTAGAAACATATTATTTTAGGTGTCACTACTATAATTGTATATTAAAGTTTAAAACAAACCGTGCAAAAAGCCATTCGAACTAGAAAAGTCTTTTTTTAAATAACTCCATAACATACTAATTTCGAATGATTATATTTTCGAAAGTAATAGGAGTGACACCGTTTTTTTTAGTTCATATGTTAGACGAACATGTTGGTTATCAAACTTAATTAGTTTCAATTCTCTGCTATGAGGGAGAGAGTAGTAGTTAAGTTTTAAACATTTGCATTTTTATGAAATTTATCACATAAAAGTTCCAATATCCTCTGGCGCCCTAATAGTGACACCAATTTTGTTACATATTTTTGATGTATGCAAGTGTAGCTAGGAATTTATGTAAAAACGTTGGTGTCATCATGAAGGCGCTTTGAGAAAATTGGCATTGAATGTAGTAAAAAAATTCATTTTCGGTCATTTTTAAACGGAGTTCTTGGCCGTCGCTCTCGTAGTGACACCGATTTGACAGCTGTAATAGTATCTAAGAAGACCATATAATAGTATAGAATTTAAAAATCCAAATTATTATAGGGGCGCATAAAGCAATAAGAACTTTAAAATCTGTAAATTTGAAAAACACGCAAAAATGTGCCACGCCCCCTAAATTTAAAACTTTAATTCCTCAAAAATGGTAAGGCAGACAAAGCTCATATTTTGCACAAACATTACATTCCTGATAAGGAACAACATATGTGAAAATAAGAAAAATTAAAAATGTCAACAATCACAAATGCCGTAAACTGCCCGATTCTTACAGACAATGGCTCTTAATCGATGGTTTTTCATTGCCATCATTTTCTGAACCCAACATGATCCAATGAAAGATGATGTTGGGCCATTTTGTACATCGAATTCGGAAAAAAAAATCCTTAGTTTCCTAAAGACTTTGGTTTGCGTTTTTTACAAATATATTTTTGTGAATTTATGCAATAATATATATTTAAAAAATATTTCAGAATTCTATAGTAATCCAACATCATTTCATCGAAATAATATCAGTTTATTTCTTCTGTTATACAAGGAGTAATGTGAGCTTTAATGTAGGAAATGCTTAAGTATTCAAATCAATAAAAATAGTTTAAAATGATTAAGGTACTTAATTAATAATAAAAAGTACTACTTTTTAATCATGTCATTGATAAATAAAAATAAATAAGTGTACAGGTTATTATTTCGAAGATCAGTCATTAGGATGCCAAAAATGTTGTTGCTGTGGGTGTTTTAATAAATCAGGATAACAAAGTTCCGTCAACTAGGAAGGTGTAGCAAGTAACAAACAGGGTTCCCATGGGTCAGGGAAAACCTGTAATTGTCAGAAAAAATTATTTCGATCCAAAAAGTCGTAAAATTTTTACTAGAATGAAAATTCAAGTTTTGATACTATAAGTTTTATTTTGTTGCTTAAAAGTTTTATTTTGCTTTTGTTTCAAAGGAAACTTTTTTATTCATTCAGAAAGCTGCAAATTCGAAAATCAAGTCTAGAAAAGTCGGAGAATTTCATTCCTTAAAAGGTGGGTACAGAACGCAGAACAAAGCTTGGGTTATGAATGGATCTATTCTGAATAATTCTAAGAAAGATGTATGTTGAATGAGTATATTGTTCTCCATATGGTTTATTCAAAATGATGCAGAATTATGGTCGTCAGTAAGATCTGCTTTGTCTAAAATTTAGCAGAAGTTTTTTTAAAAATTATTCCATAATTCATAAATCAAATGTGTGCAAACACATTTTGTAATTATAATATAATTTATTGTACATATATGTAAGATGCATTTTAATAAGTTTGTACTTTTATAATTTTATAAAGCTGATGATTTATGCATATCTGCAATTAATAAAGTACAGCTGAACAAATATTTGTTTTTCCTTTCTCTCTACAGTAACTAGAAATAATTTTGTAAGAGGGGAAGGGACTAATATTTCATTATATGAATTTAATGCTTCTCTAAAAATTAAAAGCCAAAGGAAGAGGGGGGAAAAAAGCTTATAACTCTTCTGAAGTTATCATATTTGGTTTTAAAATAGTTTTCAAGCACTTTCTGCAATGGACTATGATTCTGTCATATTTTTTTTCCCATTCTTTATTTGTCTGCTTGTATATTTTTGAGATAAGAGAGCACTAACTTTTATTAGGTTTCATATAAATATTTTTCTACTAAATGATTTAGATTTCTTCTGTGGTAAAAAAATTAAAATCTGGTTTGAATCCCAAAGCAGAATACTTGACGATGTTCTGCAACGTAAAATCATTTAACCAAAATTGTTTTGCAACTACTTCAAGCATTGTATACACAAGCAACCAACTTGAATTTTTCCACAAATCGGGAGCCCTAAATCAAAATCATTTCATACAGGAGGTTTCCTTTTTTTTCTTTTCTTTTTTAAGTTTTTAAAATTTCACTGTTGCTATGCATTTCTGTAAAACCTATGCCGATTGAGATTCTCCAAAAATATTTTTTTGCTTTCTAAAATGCATAGAAATAATTTTACAAAAATCCGAACCTAGGTGTCAAACCAGGTTTTTTTTTTTTTTGGTTAATTTTACATGGCGTGAAGAAGCAATTAAAATAAAGTTAATAAAGTAATGAATAAAATGAGAGTCGAGTTAGGGTAGCATACAATAAAACACTTCAAAACTTTCTAAATAGTTGACATATTTTTAGGATTCAAAAGGACTGAAATTTCAAACAAGACACGCAATTTTCGGCGATGGACGTGTTTCAATGTTGGCATATTTCTAAAACATACGTTTATGGAGGAAATTGCAGTATATGAACATCGATTGGGTAAAAATTTTAAAAGGGGAACCAAAAACGCAAGAAAAACCAAATCTTCTCACATTTAGAATATGAAATTTCTGCAGAAAATCTGCAGAAACTGCCGATTTTCTACAAATATATTCCAACTCAAGGTAGAATTTTGCGCAAAATTCTGCAGATTTCTTTAAATTTAAAGTAAATCTAAAGTTTCTGCAGATGACTAATCAAATTCAACATTTTATGCGAGCTTTCCGCCGAATTATCGTAATTTCCGAGAATTTTAGATGTTCTGCTAATTTAAAGAAATCTGCAGAATTTTTGTCTTAAATTCTGTCTTGAGTTGGAAGATATTTGCAGAAAATCTGCAGTTTCTGCAGAAATCTAGAATTTCTGCAGAAAATTCGTCTGAATTTTCCTCTCATATTTGAACAGAATTGTACTGTAGCTCAGGCATTTTTCTGCGACGTACGTCGCAAATTTAGTAGTATTCTGCTTTGGGGGGTTTGAAGAATACTAGAATACCTTTTTCTCTGTGAAGTAGTGCATAGTTCTGTTAATAGCTCCATGATCAGCTTTAAAAACACTCAGGGGTGCCCATCCCCTCCCCCAAGTTAAATGGCGCTACTCCCCCCCTTTTTTCTCCCATAACCCTCTTACCTTTTTTATTTTATTTATTTTTTAAAAATATTAATATATATTTATTTTTAATTATTATTATTATTTTATTACAAAGTTCAGACTTTTAATGACACACACGCACAAACTAAATAAATAAATGAAATAAAATATAAACTGAATAAAATAAAATAAATTATAAATGAATTAAAATATGCCCCTGTGGGCACCCCTGAAAACACTTCTGTAATCAAGGGATCAGAAGATTTCTGAAATGAGTTTTTTTAACAGTGGTGGTTCCTCTATAAGTGCACATGAGAATGTGAGTGCTCAACAAGGGTGGATCCCAAGAGTGCTCAAGGAGGGGGCGATTCATTTCAGATGTTTACCTTTTTATAAATTCCAAATCCTCTGCCCCCTAATGTCATGGAAGATCATCTCAAATTTTTTATTTTTATAACTTCTATTTATAAAAAAATCTGGAGAAATGTATTGTGTACTGAACCCTATATCTTACCTTAACGTCATCAAAGGTGTCCTATAAATGCTTTTTTTACTTTCTGGGGGGGGGGGGGGAGCCCCCGAATCCCATCTAAGATTGTCTAAAATTGAGTCTTGGGAACTTCAAAAAACTTTCTGCACTTATTTCGGATCAATGTTAGTAAAGTTTTAAGAGATGAGTAAAATACGACAACGTGGATACCAGTACAAATAAAAGCATTAAAAGGAGTTAAAAACTCAACTAACTGCTGTTTTGAGGCAGTTAAAAACAAGCCTCTCCATGGTTGCATAAAAGAAATGGTTCACAATGTCCAAAACTAACGATCAAGTGAATTAAGAAATGTGCTACAATTGCATTTTAAAAACTACAATTCTGAAAAAATTTCGAAGGAGAGCCCTCTTTTTCGAAACATTATTGAAGATCGCCTAAAATTACGTTTCTGGAACTTCAGTATCGAAAATATGCCGAGGCAGAATTCGTGTGCTGAGTTTCGATACTTGATTTTACTTTAATAACCAAATTCTTACAAATTAATTTTTTTAAACACAAAAACTTCAAGTATGCGTCTAAATCACATGATTTCTCTATTTTTTTTCAACATTTTTATTCAATTTATAACTATTTTAGTCTCAAAGATGAAATAATAAAAAACATCACATTTTTTAAACAACTTAAGACCATAAGGTTTCCACGGGGAAAATATTCTGCTAAAACATGGGGAAAATATTTGAGCCCCCCCTTAAAATTTTTTCTATGGGCGCTAATGCTTAAGCAAATCCCGAAGTGGTTTTTTTTTGGGGGGGGGGGAGTAGGAAATAAGGAATCAAAAATTTAAAAAGTAGGAAAAGTAAGAAAAAAAATCACTTAAAAAAGTAGGAAAAAATAGGAACACACGTCAAGAGGAAACAAATTTAGCGTAAACTATATTTCTAATGTAAAATAAACTAACAGTATTTTTGATTTAAAACTGTCCCAAAAATAAACTAACAGTACTTTTGAAGTATTAAAGGGATCTAATGAAAGACCGAGTCATAAAAACAAAACAAAAGAAACAAGCTGACAATTTTCAGCATGAAAAATAAACTGGTGGAAACAAAGATATTAAATACAAAAATATGAAAACAAAATTCAAACAAAGAAACACCTTTCAACAATACAGTAATAAAAATTTTAAGTGTGAAAGAATAAAATGCAATATATAGCGATTGCAAAATAATAATAAAACTCATATTTTGGTGCAAAACAACCATTTTTGTAAAAGATTTGTTTTGTCAAAAACGGAAACATTCCTTCGAGAGCATCCATTTATCATTTGAAAATACTAACACTTTCAGCTCCTGTTGTCATAAACTGCGATACAAAAAGAAAAGTAAATATTAATTTAGTTTTAGTGAAAAATAATCAGCAGCTGACATGCTTTCTTGCATAAACAGGGGCAGATGTTTGAATTTGAAAAAAAAAAAAAGGAAAAAGACTTAAATTGCAGAACTAAAAAAAATTTGTTCTTAAATATGGGACATAAAATTTATAATAAAATTATTAAACTAAATAAATAACGAAATAAGTAAATTAAAGGGTTTGTATTATGTTATATATTTTTAGCATTCATTTAGAGGGGAGTCAGTGGAGTCAATTTCTCCCCTCCCTGGTTTTAGAAAATTAATGCTTAACTATACAAGTTTGTGCGGTTTTTGTTTGTTTTCAGACAAAATTTGCATTCAGTATACATCCTTCGCTAGCCCCCCCCCCCCCCCCCCTGGGGAGGAAAATCAAAATGACGGGCCAGTTTTAATTTGAATCAAGAAATAAAAACGAATATTGTTTTAAGGGTTTGAAGATTTTTTACCTCCTTCTTCCAAAAATTTTTTCACGGAAAAAAAAAGGAAAAATCAATGCATGGTAAACATAACATTTTTATCAAAGAAAAATATCAGTTACTAATGATTATCTGTGCATAAAAGAGAAAGCATGTAGTTTCTCTCAATCCTCACCATACAACAAAAATATTCATTCGGAAACTGTTCACGAGATTGAGAGTGAGGGGGGGGGGGGGGGGGGAGCAACTCCTCTATATTTATGATATGTCAGATTAGAAAATACCCATTAAAAAGAAATACAGAACATATTTGCTTGTGGCTCTATCCACCCCCCCCCTCAACTTTTAAAAATGTGAAGAAATAAAAATGGAATCTCACATTTAAATTGGTTTTCAATTTTTCTCCGAAAATCGGGAACATTTTTGCCTATCTAGGGTTTGCCAAGTTTTTTTTCGCAAATACACTCTTTGCAAGGAACGAAACTGAAATTTTATAAGTTTTATAATCATATTTCCTATTTAGAATGAACAATAATCATGCTTATGTATGAAAAAAGTTAGTTTCTGCTATTATTTTTGAAGTGTTCCGTTTTTGCGAATTTCTGTTATATGTCGCTTTTATTTTGTACTAACATCAATTAAATATGTACAACGTACAGGTTTTTCATTTTTCTGCTTCCTTAGGTTCCTTTTACATTGCCTTTCTGTTTAAATAGAGCTCCATTTCCCTTGTAATCATCTATACGAAAAATTTGTGAATAGGAAATTTGGCGTTTCCCGCACTTTTTGAACAGTCGGACGTTTACTTTAATTAAAGCTTCTAATTGACGGATAAATAATATATAATTGCACCAGAATGTGCCAGTATCCATTTTTTAAATGTTTTGTTAAAACTGTAGGACTGAAGTCGGGGCGAAAAAAGAAAAGTCGATAATAAACGCAGCAACGGTAAAAAAGTCACGTAAATTTAACTTTTAAACACGCAGATGCCGCGGCGTTCCTTCCAGAAATTACTGTAGTCAGTCAATGAAAAGTTCAGGATCCGATTGTTTCTGTTGCTTTTCAAAATTGAAACATGCAGAAAATTATCGGTGCGGCATTGTAAAAATAAGAATCAATGCACAATTAGGAGTGCTATACTAAAGAAAGAAAAAGTAGGAAAAAAAAGGAAAAAGTAGGAAAATAAGGAGCGAGCTCTAAAAAATAGGAAAAAGTAGGAAAAATAGGAACTCTTCAGGGTCTGCTTAAGGCTAGTGTATAATGTTATATTATACACAACTCTTAAGTTGATATAACTGCATTGATAAAATAAAACCCTTGCACATTATGTGCAAGGGATTTATTTTATACAAAATAAGGGAATATTTATAATGGCTAGTGTTCTCTAAATGCTGTCCAGGTTAATTTGTATCATCCTGTACATTGGTGTTTAGAATGCAAAAGATAAAAAAAAGTATGACAAAAAGTTTATTTTGTAAGCATATGATATATTTGTATGAAAAATAACAATAAAAGAAAATTAACTATGATAAATCTATTTCAATAAGGACCACTTAATCTGCTCTTTGGCTGATTGTAGAACCTATAAATAAAAATAAAATTAATTAATTTTTTGCATGAATTACAATAAGTAATTTGCTTAATTCATTTGAACAGATGCAATATATTTACATATGTATTTGCACTTTCCCCCCAGAATTTTCACTTTAGCTTTTAATTTTTATAACAAAAATTTTTGCTGCCTTTTCATACACTAACTGCAATGCCCGACATTGCATGGTCTACCATGAAAGTAAAAGTTGTGTCCGGCGACACATGTATAACAATCAGACTAAAAATATAATACAAATTTGAGTTCTGACGTTTTGAATTCAATATACGTGTTTTGCAATCATAAGTTGCAACAGGACCCTAAAATGTTTCTTGAAACGGCTCCTGTCCCCTCAAGCCTGCCCTTCCTCCCGGGCAGTTACGTGTGTGCGTGGGTGTAGGATTTTGCGTGTGCATAGACCTGTGTATGTGCACATACGCGAGTGTTGTGTAAAGGCACGTGTGGGTGTGTGTAGGACATGGACCGTCCAGTAAATCTGATTCTGGGAGCATCAGAGGAGCCGTACCTGCAGAGGCAGTTGAAAAAGGAATAATGTCATGGACGGTCAAATGAAAACAATTAGCAACCGTGATAGCTCAAAAAAAAAAAAAAAAAAAAACTGTACAACTTCCTGCCAACGTGTAGAAAAAAGCAATTTTATCAACACAAAATTAAAATTTTTAACAATTTAAATGTTTTTTAAACCCCTGAAATTCAGTCATAGTAACCAAAAAGTACAAACATCCTGTAGCATGGATTGTTTGGCAACCTCCCTAGGTGAGTTCTTGAGCATTATAAGGACCTCTGTGCAGAATTTGGCAAAGATTCAATGTAAAGTGTGGATTTGTATAAGGAAATCTGCCTTATGTGAATTTCTAAGCATCAAAAGACCTCTGTGCCAAATTTGGGAAAATAGCCAACTTAAATGGAATTTGTATCAAGAACATACACACCCACCTACATATATCCATTTTATACACATAGATTTGAATGTAAGGAACTATATGTATCATAACATAAATTATCAACTTTCCAAAAAAGGTTTGTATTAATTTTTTAAGAGCTAAGTGACTTTTTAGAAAGTTGATACTGTGTATTATTTTTGCATAATGGATCTTTATGTTCAAATATATGGAAATTAAAAGTAAAAAAAAAAAAAAAATCAGGTGCAAATATGTACATAAAAATAACACATCTCTGTTACTAGATTGCAAACTACTGTAAAGATATATACAAGGATGGTAAAAATTCACAATAAAGTTTCAATCTTAACTGCAAAAGTTGTTTAGATCTAAACTTTCAACATTTTTTTTTTTTTTTTAAGTGCTTAAGTAATCTAATTATTATCTTTAACTAATTGATATATGTATAACACTATAAAGTCAGTATATAAAACTAAAAATGCTTAACCATATGATTTTAAAATACTGATTGTGATTTCTTACACAGGAGTGATTGTGTTCTGGTTATATACAAAAACTTTGTTTTTTTTTCATGTGTTAATACTTGGAATTCACTATTACCAGTTATGCTCTTATTTCCCACCTCAGAAATATTTTTCCTTACTGGAAATGTTTGGGGATTATATGTTGGTAGTTATTAATACTCATTGTGTAGACATGCTAAAATGCCATTCTGAAATTTTACTTTTATGACTCCATTTATTTACCATTTTAAAACTTTAGTAGCTCTCAATTTGCTAAATGCAATATCTTTGTATCAGATATAAGAATTGAATTTTTTCTCATTTTTGATGCTTAGTATATATGTTGGAAGGAGAGTATGTGAAACTTTTTTTTATTTTTATTAAAATCAAGAATTAAACATTTTCAAATAAAATTCTGTATTCTTTATGAGCCTCAAAAAGTTAAATGCTGAATTGCTGGCTTAATTTTACTCGGTTTCAATTATATCAATAATTTTTATTAATATATTTGTTGCACAGCTTTAAAATGAAATTCTAAAATTATTTTACTTAAAACATTTTTTTAATGCCATTTTTATACTTTAATAGTCTTTATTTTGAAAATCGTGATCTTTTCGCATCTGCTATGGCAGCAATTCTCAACCAGTAGACCGGCAGACCGGCACTGATCCGCAAAAAATATTAGCCGGCCCTCAGAGATTTTTACATGTCAAAGGTTTAAAAAATGTCCTTTCTCAAAAAAAAAAAAAAAGAAACACCATGATATAGAAAAGAAAGGTTTTATACTACATCTTTTACTTGAATTTTGCGGTAAATTTTTCTATTTTTCTTTTTGATGGGTGTCTGACATCTTGAACTAAAATATTGCAGTTTTATAAAAATGCCATTAACTTAAAAATTAAATGAAAAGGGGAATGATTGCCCACATCATCATAGAAGACTGATATTGATTGGCTGTTAATTTTGTATTTGAAAATTTTCTAAGTATGGTGAAAAGAAAATAATTTTAAACCCAATTTTTCCTCTTCAAAATTGCAAGGGAGTTCATTTTTTGGCTAAAAGGAGTGTTGAAAGCTCTAACTGAGATAAAAGGATCCTTTAACCTCACCTGAGCAACTGTTTGTTCTCCAAGTGGAATGTCATCAGATCGAACAGCTACTCTCTGCACAACAGAAGTGGAATCGGCTTCAAGGACAATGCTACAAGTTTTGATACATTGCAAAATTAATGAAATAGAATAAATACATACTAAGTTTTTAAGTGGTGAGATACAGATAAAAGCAAAGATATAATTCATGTTTGTCAAACATTCACAATAGCTTACAGTAGTGTAGGAAATTAACTAAAGATTGAATGATAATTTAAATCTTTTTTTTTTCTAACCATTTTTTGGTTTATTATGAACTAGTGCATTCGCTTTGGCTTTGCTGGGGGGCTTGGGATGAACTAAGCGCATGGCTTTGCTCATAGTGGAAAATTAAAAGGTCTTTTGGTTCGCCTGTATATTTACAAATAATGTATGGTGAATTTCTCGCCAATTGGCTTGCCCATGTTACGGTTCCACGTTGTGATAACTTGGTAATTTACTCGTCCACCTTATGATAATTTTGGTTGGAAAAATGTTCTTAAAATTTAAGTAAAAAAAGAACAAAATCGAATTTTTGAAAAATCGCTTCGAGGTGCACACCCTTATGATACAAACTAACTTTGTACCTAATTTCATGAAAATCGGCCAAATGGTCTAGGCGCTAGGCGCGTCACAGAGATCCAGACAGAGAAACTTTCAGCTTTATTATTAGTAAAGATTATCAGATTATGTACCTATTAAAGTAAAATAAGAAGTAGCAATGTCAAAAAGCACAAATTGCAGATTATTGCAGATATGTATTTCAGCGTTATAAGGAATGCCTTTTTCAATGCAAAAGAAATGAGCATATGGATAAAAAGACATCCGACAAAAGCATCAATCTGACAATTTCATCCATAGGCTCATTTCTTTTGCATTGAAAAAGGCCTTCCTTGTAACGCCAAAACACCTGTCTGAAATAATCTGCAATTGGTGTTTTTGGACGTTGTTATTTCTTACTTTACTTTTCAGCACAAAGGTATTTTTTTATCTTATGTACCTATTATTTGGTCAAATCTCAAACTATAGTAGGTATAAACTTAAATGTTTGGTGCATAAACTATAAAATACATTGCATATGCTTATTCTGTAATTTTAAGGACTCGGGTAACAGCTACAATAAAGCTTAACTGTGACTATATGACTGTGACCATGTGACTGATGTGCCAACTTAAAACAAATGGCTCAACATCTACTTACCTGAAAGATGGGTAAATATAGAAACATATTTAATGCAGAACCTGATGTAGGTATCACACTTTCAGTATTAAATGAAACTTGAAATTTCTTTGTTATATTAAATAGGCACAAAGGGATTTTCTGTCAATGTCATAAATATATGTGATGCTAAGAAGAAAATAAGCCATATCCAAAGGACTAGCAAGGAAGAAAAATAAACTGCACATTTAAAGGATATAATAATATGCCTGAAATGTTCATCAGGCCAAAAATCTTTATTTTTACAAAAATTTTCAACCACTAAAGCAGTCAATTAATGCTATTTAAAAACTGTCAAACATAAAGAATGGTTGGCTGACATGTTCATGGACTTCCTTCAAATTGTTCCATGCACAAAGATAGCTACCTCAGCTATTGTTTGAGGCAATGTTTTGAATAAAGATCTTCTTTGGGGGAGTCAGTAATTTGCTGCAGTGCAGCCAAAATAACAGGGCATGAGAACATGTGATCCGAACTGAGTTCTCTCCCTAAGTAAATTCTGTTTGCAGTATAGGTCTTGCTTCCGTCAGTCCCTATCTCCATTCCCTTAAAGTGTCTAGTCCTCAGTAAATATAAAGAATATTCATTTGTTATGAAAAGCAAAACAAAACTTTAAAACCAATTTCTGCAGATTCATTCACTTATTTGGGTCCCAACAGCATTCTACTAAGCTTTTTAATCAGTCTTTGCTGTTTGGGGAAAATGTTATTCTGCTTACCCGTATTTTCAAACATGTAGCCATTTTGTCCTGCACATAACAGTTCATATATTTCATTAAAAAGTAATTATTTTAAAAGGGAATAAGCAACAAAATTTTGTTCAATACCATTTTAAATTACTATTTTTAATGAAATATATAAAGTGTCGCATGCGTGACAAAATAAGTTTTCCATGGGTGGCGTTTAACAATATCTAGTTATTTGAGTACATATTTTTTTTTTATAATGCAGAAGGCACTTGTTTATATCTTGTAGTAGAAATATTCAAAATCAAGTAGTAATCCCAAGAGATTATTGGAAGCAAGGTGTAGAGCCTGTTAAATTTTTGTTGATCTCCTTTATTAAATTCATTTCCTATTCATTTTCAGTGGGACAAACTATCATTTTAGTTTTACAAATGTTAATGTAAATATACTTAATGATCATGCTTTAGTTTCTTCTCACAACTTACTATGCAAAATGGTAAGAAATTTTAACAGCTATTAAATGTTGTCCTTTGTTGTTACTTGTGACTGCGCAGGGAATTCACAAGACATTTTCAGGTTTTAAAAAAGATTCACATGAAAAAGGCTGAGAGAACCACTGTTAAACTTGATATATTAGGTAGGGAAAGGATTATTTTCAAAATATTTCAAACAAAATGAATGCTCTTCAAATAAAGCAACACTTTATTTCATTCAGAACGTAATTTCAAATGCACTTTTTTGATTTTAAAAGTATATTAAAGAAAAGTGATAACTTACCCTCCATCACATATTTCATCAATTGCTAATAAAATTACATCAAGGTTTTCCAAAAGTGTACGTTTTTCAACATTTTTTCGTAGAATTTGATTAACAGCATCATATAAACAGTTCAAAACACTGACTAGGATTAACTAAAAGGAGGGAAAAATCAATGATATATAAAAAAAAAATTTAAAAAAAAAAAAAAAAAGAATTTAGCAACATAGTTATATCAGAGATAAATGAATATACAATTTGCTCATGACAAACATTTGGTTTTCTATCTAAGCTCAAACCATCTGATTCTGAATTTTCATTAAGTATATTTGTTCTTGAATACTTTAACTAAAGCAACATCTTTCCTTCTGATGCCCCTGTTCAGTGGTCAAAGAATTGCTTGAGCCAAAGAAACAAAATGAAATAATTTGTCCATTTAGGGTCAATTCTGAATTTTATCAGTAGATGGCTCATTTCAAAAGTACAGGGGTCTTGCCTCCTCACATTTCAGATTAAAAAAAATAATGATTGATTGAAAAATGATTTTTTATAGGGAGGATTGATTTTTCACCAAAAGTAAAAACTAAAAATTCCAAATTAACTTTTTCATAACAATGGAACTTTAAAATGGAAGGAGAAAGTCTGCGGTGGCGATCCGTCCTGATTTTTGACGCCATATTCTACCATTTCAGAAGTTATTAAATCAGTAATACAGTAAACTTCCGATTATGTGCATAAGTTGGTTGGCACAAGTGCCGCGGATAATAAATGCTAAAATGAGAGACTAATAAAGTAAAAATTGCTCTTTCTCAAAAACTTGGCTGTATTAATGCCATGGAGGTAGGAGTAAAGGAGGGAACGTGCCGTATCTACTCCCATTGTCCTGTTTGAAGTAACTGTGAGAGAGCCGCGGCCGTGTTGGGTGATGAGAAAGGGGGAAAAGATTCATATTACTTGGGCGAAAATTTCTCGTGTTTTACTTTTCTCCCTCTAATTGATAATGAAAGTATTTTTTGCCTGCCTAAGAAATAAAAAATAATGCCCAACACATTCATATTTTAAGATTTAAATTTACAAAGAATAAACTAGTTGCATAATTAGCGTCTTTATTTAATTAAAATTAATTTAGTGATAAATGAATGGTCAATTGGTTTTAAAATACTATTTTTATTAATAACACAATGACTCTACCTTAGATAAGAATACTACAGAATTATCAAAACTTTGCAACCTATGTCCAGATTATAAAATTTGAATACGGCACAATTGAAAAAAGGAGCTAGATATCAACAATGAAAAATAAAGGAATAACATAAATGAAAAACTAATTTTGATAAAGTTGCCAGAATGAGGATAAAACTAAAATAAAACTAACAAAATTAAGATAGTTTTTTTAAAAGGAATCCCATGTAAATAAATGTTAAATAGCATAAAATTCTAAACAACTTCTTGAAAACCTACCCATCCGGTTCTTTGATTTTTGATGATTCATTCTTTCTTTCTTTATTTTTTAGAGATGCATGGAATACTTGGTTGGTATTTGGTATACTGCATATCGGAAGACAAACCAAATATTTGGTTTGGCAGAGTACTTCAATATTCGGCAACCAAATAGTAAAAAAATTTAGAACTTCAAAAATTCCCAAAGAAACATATTTTTTTATGCAATGAATGAAAGTATCAGTATAATTGTACCATGTCACAATATTAATTAAAATTTTTACTTATTAATATTATCACATCTAAATTAATTTTTATGTTTGAAAAAAGGCTCAGACCTTAAATTTAAATTTTGTTGCTTTTCAATGTTTATTAAACCTTCTACACTTTACATTAGCTTTACTATTGTAAACAAATATGACACAATAACCAGAAAAATCCGTAATGTTAGTTAGCAATAAATGTAAAACATTAATTTATCACTAGTTTACATCAACTGCTAATTTTTTTACTTAAAATCATGGATGTAGTAACCTCCAAGTATAAAATATCCAACTTTTTTTTTTTTTTTTTTAAGTAAAGCACTTGGATTTTAAATTTTGTAGTATTTTAATTTATAATTTTTACACAGATGAAAGAATGCCATAAAGTCGAAATCTGTTTGAAATTCGACAATTTCTGTATCTTAAATATTGCAGACAGTTTCCTCATACATGCAAGATGGTGGCCGGTTACGGTTATCGCTTCCAGAAATTCCCCCTGTGCTCCATCCTGCTATTCCTACATCCATGATTAATGCATAATACTACGTTTTTCTACAAATAGTGAAAATATATACAGTGCAGTAAAAATGTTTTCCATTTTCACACAACAGAACTTAACATCAATAAAGAACAGGCAGATGTACAATGAAGAAAGCACAAAACATAAATAAATAAGGAAATAAATGTATAAGACAAAAACATCGAAGTTCAAATTTGCAATTTTTCGACAAAAAACAGCCATTGGTGTTTGATTTTTGCTGTGAAAACACAGGTTGTTGATTGACTCGCCGATAATCGAGAGTTTACTGTATCAAAAGCCATTAATATAGCCCAATTAAAAAAAAAAAAACAGCTTCAGGGGCCACGCTCCCTATCCCCTACATTTCTCTTGATCCTTCACTTTTCGATGCACCTATGCAAAAAACCTTTGATAACAAAATATAAGAAAAGACTTAGAGATGGACTTTTTGAGTCGATGTGCTACAAGTTGAATTTGGCACTTTCAATATTTTCATTCTAGTGTAATAGCAAATTACCCATTTACTAAAATAGAGTGTCTCATGTTTTTGTTTCTTTCTTGTATTTTTTATTTCTAGCAAAATATGCAAACGGTGAGACCATGAAATTGTAAAAGCAATGTAGTTACGTTCAACCAACATAATTTGAGTGTTCAAAAAAAACAATATTTCACAACATCAAAAATTTTATATTAATAGTTAAATTTTATTAACATTTTCAGTAACATCATTAATAATATAAAATAAGTTAACTTATGTATTTCAGTTTGATAAACAATAATATTCCTTTCACTTACAAGTAACCCTACTCAAGTGCCACATGCTGATTTGAATGAAACACATCAATAGAACACTTTGAAATATTGAACACACATTTTTTACAGTCAGAAATGAACACTGCTTACAGGGTGAAATTCACCCCTAAATATTGGATAATTGGGATGTTAGTCAATAGAATATATTCTCTTATTTTAAGTTTTAATTACAAAAATTCATGTAATGATTGAAAATCTGAAAAAACTAAACAAATTAAAGTGGACGTCTTTCAGGGTTTTTCTGAAAACTTTCATAGGGGTAAACCATCCTTCAAGTTTTTTCTTTTTTTTTATTTTTTTAAAGTGAACTTTGAAAAAATATATAAAACAGGGTTGGCAAGGTTTTGGACACTACGTTAAAAACCACGGTTAAAGTCCTGGTTTTTTACCATCCTGTCCAAAACTGTATATTTAGAAAAATTGTATTATGTGAGAAAACATTAAAAACAGAATAAAATATGTCAAAGTAATGTTTTATATTGAACGTTTATTCAATGAGAACATTCAACTTATTTATGCAGCTGATTTTAATCTAGTTACATAGAAGTTGAATTCTTGATTTAAATTTCAATCTGTATCCATGAGATAATTTGATTTTTTATTTTATTTTTGATAATAGTCACTAAATTTTCCTATTTTTATGCGTGTGTGAAAATGAAAGCAGGACTGCCAAGGTTTTTATCATCCTGTTCAAAACTCGTGTCCGAAACTATTTTTTGAGAAACTATATTTTGTGAGAAAACATCAAAAACAGAACAAAACGTATCAAAATTATTTTTCTGATTATTTAATATATTTATTCAATGTGAACATTCAAGTATAAATATATATGTAATTTATTTATGCAGCTGATTTTAATCTAGTTACCTAAAAATTAAATTCTTCATTAAAAATTTCAATTTGTATGCAGGAGTTTTTTTTTTCATCAACCAACTTTTCAACATTTATGCATGTGTGCAAAAGAATGTGTTTAGAATATAGTGTAATAATTGACTTAAATGCAATAAATTACAATTTTTTGCAGTTACAGAATGTATCATATTAAAAATATGAACTAAAAAAAATATAGCACAAGTTTTATAATATAAGTGTTTAATCATCAATTTCTTGTTCTTTAATCTATGATTTAAACAATAATTTTCGTTAAAACATCATGTAAAACTTATTTACAAAAACCATTTTAAAAATTAAGCTTTTTTTTTGCACCTAAATATTGCACATTTAATGACATTCCTTTGAGTATAAATGGAACTGAAATTAGTTGCCTTGGAAATGTTGTGAATTTCCTATCATAACTCTACCAGCTGTTACATAAAGGAGTTTTTATGTAATAGTTTGGCAATTTCTTTAAGTAAAATTTTTTAAATGAAATTTTTGGGGAAAAATATTATCAAACACTCATTAATTAAACCTCATTAATATCTATATTTATGCATTTCAAATATTGCAGTAAATACAAATTAATTAGATTACACCCCTTTAGCTTTAGCATAGTTTTTGGCAGTTTAAGACAGTTTCGAACAGTTTTGGACGGTAAAAAACACCTGCCCTGTCCTAAACAAGTTTTGGATAGTCCAAAACCCAACTTTGATATAAAATATACATAAATCATAATAACATAAACAATAATATTCCTAAACATCACAGATAATGTGTTTAAAAACAGACCATACAAACAAAATAGATAAAACTTTTATACTTCGTTTTCATGGCAACTTCCCATCACATAGAAAAACAAGTCCACATTGCTTCTGTACACAACGGTTAATCCATCAAGCATAATAACTTCCGCTACGTTTCAGGAAAAAATATTTTTATAAATAAGACAAGATATAAATAATAATATTACAGTTTTTTTTGTCATAGCGTTGACTTTTAATGTTATTAAAAAAAGCTTCATAAGAACTTACAAATTAGTAGAGTACTACATTGATTATTAAAAAGTGCTCAGCCTAATTAGGAAATACAATTTACAATTGTAAAAACATTTATAAAATAGATAAATGACCAACATCAGTAGGAAGTGTGCCAAATGACACCTGTAAAATACTCCTATAATAATTTCATTTCAATGTTTGAATTATATTTTTTCCCACATCCCATAATTGTTGATCATACAAGAAAAAAATGATGGAAGTAAACACCATAAACATGCTGGCAGTGGCAAATCTGTAATTTTTCTGAGCCGTGGCAAAAACTAGAAACTACCGCTCTTACCCACCTTTCTTCAAGTTTTTATATAAAGGGAAAAACTTCACCTTTCATTAAATTACATAAATTAAAGAAAATAATGTTTTTATGTTATTGTGTGCCAAAAGCATTTGCTGTGGAATCCAGTACAACCACTACAATGATTAACACAAAATGAGAACATCATACATCGTTGAAGAAAGCAGCAAACAATATTATTTCAAAAAAAAAAAAAAAAAAAAAACTGCTGAAAGTATTTTTTTCCCAACAAAACACTGGAAATAATTAAGAATGAAGTGAGTATTACTGCAAATATTACACTATAAACATAAACAACATATCGAATAATCACTAAGCAACAATAAACAGTTAAATTAAAAAAAATATCTAAATTTTCACTAAAACGTTTTGATTAATACTTACCATTAGCTCTGTGAGTCTTTTTGTATAAGTTTTTCTCAAATACTTTCTGTTCTTTTGCTGTTGGGAAAGTTTTCCCATAGTACTAAAAAAGAAATTAAATATTATTTCTTAAAATATACTAAGTACTACTTCATAACATTGTTTTATTCATAAAATAATTTTTTCTCCTATCAGAAACTATTCAAAATATTTTCAAAAGAAATGTTACTTTCAAATGACAGTTGCATGAATGAGAAATGGTTGATGAATCTCTCTCTCTCAGTTGAATACCCATCTTTAAAATTTCTGATCAAAATGCAGGAATAAATAAATAAATTAACTGAGATTAAATGAAATATTGCTTGCTCATTATTTGTTATCTTATCTATTTTAGCCCCCTATCCTGTAAAAGCAAAAGAAAGAAGGCTTAATACATCCTAAAAAAATCGCTAAAAACAAAAAAATTGAAAAATAGGGTTTTGAGATGGAGAAAATGTGTGTCAATGGCTATATTTGTCAGTCCCACCCCCCACCTCACAATATTTTTTGAGTCAATAGTCGGATTAGAACAACTTTTATTTTTGTTTAAAAGACCTTAGAAAGGACACCTCAATTCCCATATTTAATTTTTCATTAAATTTGAACCGTTCAAAAAAACTTAACAGCACCTAGAGGGAAATTTTAGGTCAATATTCAACCCAAACAAATTTTGTTGGAAAAAGCTCTTGATAAAGAACTTGTATAGAAAATACTGTTTTTTGCATTTAGCTATTTTGAGCATATTTAATGAAATCAAAAGTTTTTAACATTAAGGATGGCTAAAAGGTTTGATTAATCGGTATTTTGAGTTACAGGAAGTTCTGGCAGCCTTCTCAACGCGAAGTTTGACACCCAATGAAAACTCTTGAGATTAAGGAATTTTCAAGTTATAAGGCCAATATACAATTTAATATTAATTGATCATTCAAAGTGGTCAGGAAAATTTGAAAGTAGTCTGGCATTAAAACTTGCAAGTCAGGCCCTGCATCAGCCTAAGAGGAATAGACGTGGTCAGCAATTGGTGAGAAAACAATACCCAACTCGATTAGAAACACACCACGAGGAACAAAATGAGTGAGCTATGCAGAAACAATCAATGACTATGGCATCTTAAAAGGCACCTAGAAGCAACGGTTTAACAGGGCTACTTGAAGATCAAAGTGGCTCATGCAGGGAGCAAAGAGGGCAACTGCCCTCTCACTTCCAAAAGTAAAGAGGCCTTCCACTTTTCAAAGTTCAAAATTTACAATAAATTGAAAAATGATTGATACATGTGTTAAAGGAAAGGAGAATAGACTTAAAAAGTATGTTTTATACTTTTCTTGTGTCATTATTTATAAAAAATTAAAGTGGAACATTAAAATGAAAGCAGAGTATTGTGGTCATTTATCGCTTTTTGAGGCTGTAACAAGTTTTATTAGAGAAGGACATATAATCAATAATGATGTTAAAGCACCATGTCAATGGAGCTTTTGATATGATACAATTATTCTGTTGGCTACATGATACTAAAACTTGAAACATAACATGAAAAGAGAAAATTTAATTTTCAAATAAAATGAAGCATATGATAACACACTATGTAAACAATAACGCAATACAAATAAAATTACTTTAGCAAGTATCCTGTTCCCATCATTGTCTAAAATTGCAATTGCCTCTACAGAATATAAGGTGGGTTCCTAGAAAAAATATAAAAACTTTAAATTAATAAATTACTTAATTGAATAATTCATTAAAAACATCATTGAGCAAAGATTTAAGGAAACAAACAGTTATTTCTTCTGAAAACATTGGCTCCTACTAAAGATGCACCCGGGGTCAGATTTAGATTTAAGGGGGCCCTAAGCTATCTCATGAGGATCCTTTTTTGTTTGAAAAACTTCTATGTTGGCCGCTACATTTTAAAGTAAAGCTCAAATTTATTACCCCCCCCCTTGAGTGCCTTTTCTTCTGATACATAGAACAATATTTTTTCCATTATTGTTATTATATATATACATATATGTATTTTTGATGCTGCCCGCTCTCTTGTGTTGAATTGATCTTGGAGGAAGAGGGTATCAGGAAAGTGATTTACTCACCCCTCTTTAAATGAGGGTCTTCAATTTTTCGGGGTTTGTGAAATGAAAAAATAACTTCCAAAATACTGATTTTGAGACAAAATAACTAGCAAGATATGAAACATGCGAGTTGAAACAATTTGCAATATGTTACAGAAACATAATTGATGATTTTCACCTTTTTGATGCAAGATGTAGCAAGGAACTGAATTTGGCACATTTTGTATTGCAGCTAAAATTCTAGGTATTACTGAGATGTAAAAAAAAGTAATGAAAGCTATAACTATTAGCGTGAAGAATTCGAAGCTAGACAACCTCAACATACTCCATGGCTTTGGACATGCAGAAAAAATTCAAAATGTTTTCGAGGCCAGGGTCCAAAGGACTATCTTTTTCAAGTCATAAGTATTCCTCAGGAAAAAAAAAAAAAAAGACCACGCAAGAAAGAGACAAAGATAGGCCAAAGATGATTCCACAACTACTTTGGTAATGTGAAAAAACAAAAAGTAAGCAGTATGTGCAGGGGCGTAGCTAAGGGGGGGGTTTTGGGGACAAAACCCCCCCCGAAAAGTTAGTCTCAAAAAAAAGAGAAAAAGAAGAGAGAAGTGAAAGAAAAAAAAGAAGAAAAGGAAAAAATTCCAAGCGATTATACATACATATATATATATATATATATATATATATATATATATATATATATATATATATATATATATATATATATATATATATATATATATATATATATAAAAGAAGTAACCCCCCCCGAAAGTCGGGTCTAGCTACGCCACTGAGTATGTGTGACTTTTTTATATATTTTTTCATAAACTCGTTTTTTATGACAACTTGGTTATAAAGAGCAAATATCACTGTCAATTCACGCTGGTTATAAGCGAGTTTGACTTCCATAAGATTGACTTATAGAATTTGAAAAAAATTTTAAATGTTAAAAAAAGCATAAAAAATGAGAAAAATAAATCATCAATCATAACTTTAAAAAGTTAGGTTTATTTATAAAATATCTTGTTCACAACTGTATCAGAGAATAAGTAACTGATCAAAAGCATCATAAGTTCATTAAAGTTGTGTACATTTTTCTTACAAATTCTCTAGTGGAATTTAAAACAATGTTATTTTGTATTCACATCATTATCTATACATATAATAAAATAAGATGTTTGTGTGTGTGTGTGTGTGTGTGTGTGTGTGTGGCGCGCTTCCCGGGAAAACGGTAAGGCCTAGAAAGGTGAAATTTGGTATACAGGTGCAGTTCTTGGCGAAGATGTGCACCTCGGGCTTCGATTTTTGATATTTTAATTAGAAAAAGAGTTATTTAATGTTTTATGTGTATTTTTGCACTTTTTAGAACTTTTTACTTCACAGACCCCGAACCAATCGCACCACACAAATATTTTTTGTACTATAGTGTAGAAAATTTAATTTTAAATATGATGAATGAAAAATTTTTGAAGATAGAGCAATTTTTGTATTTTTTATGAATTTTTGAAAAAACCTTTATTTTGCATTTTTTTCTGGGTTTAATTTTTTTCTAAACGCATCCTGTGAAAAATATAATAACCGCTTTTCTACAATTTTACTATGTAGTAGCCAGAACATTTCGCCCTCTACAGAAACAAAAAGTTTTCAAAAATGTTCAAAGGTTTTTTTTTTTACAATTTTTTAAAGGCAGAACGAAGATTCGCTTCACCGAAGATCTGCTGTCCGCTGACCGCTGCGAATATGACGTAACGCAACCACGTGATCTAACTGAAGTGTGTAACTTGCTTTTTTCTTTTCTTCCTTTCGAAGGATTCATTCGCTTTTTTTTCATTCCAGGTATTTCATTTGTTTCTCCACCCCCCTCCCCCGGATGTTTTGCTAAACATTCGATTTCGGTTAATCAGATGGACCACATCGGATCGTTTTGGTCCCAGTCACTTTTTTTTTTGAATTTCAATAAAAACAATGATTTTTTATACTTTGGCAAACCACAAAGACATCAATTTTTTGTGCATTTTAATAAATAAGTAAGCGCGCTTTTTTTTGCATGATTTTCTTTTTGTTAGGGAATAAGATTGGAGGTTAGATCAAAATAAATAGAGATAGATGAGAAAATTTAGAGATGGATCGAATAGGTAGATAGATATACATTGAGTGTACAAAAAATGTTTTTTTTTTTTTTTTAATTTTGTTCTCGAATTAATACTTTTTTTTCTTTGAAAAAAGATTGTTAATTACTATCAGAGGTAAATTTCCATGGATCTAGAGAAAGATAAATCTACAGGTCGATGTACAGTGAGAGATAGACAAGACCCCGTTATTTAAAGAACAACGGGGGTTGGGGGGGGGGGCACTGCTGCGATTTGAAAACATTGTTAATTACTGTCAGAGGTAGATACGCATAGATCGTATAGATAGATAGATAGATAGACAAATGCAGAGGTCGATATAGTAGATGGAGAGTAAGAAAGAGACATGCCCGTTATTTAAGGAACTTCAACGGGGTGTCAATGCCCCCCCCCCACACACATACCATGACTTTGAAAAAACAATGTTTTCAAGTAAAAGTGAAAGTGTTTTTTGTTATTTTTCGACAAAATTTGCATGAAGTGCAAGCAGTTAGTGTCTCCCCTCCCCCTCCTTTAAAAATATTCCAAACGACAGAACTGGAGATAGATCTAGAAAATATTTTATTTAAATTAATAATGATATAGATATAGATCGATTGATACCGCCACGAAACTAATTTAAGCAGCCGCCGAAGGTGGCAACATTGGCGTAAAAAGGCAGATGATAATATTGATATATAGAGAAAAACATTGATTAATACCGTCGCTAAATTGTCTATGCAGCCGCCGAAGGCGGCAACCCTGGCGTAAAAAGGCGGACCAGCTGGTCGCCGAAGGCGGCTAGTAATCTAATAAAGAAAATTAGAAATACTGTCATTTTTTAGAAACATTATGTAGAAAATTAAAATCGATAAGTAAATTGCTGATCTAATGAAAAGTCTATGTATTTTCTCAGTGGGATCAAGTATCCCTTGATCGTAGGAATACATGATCTCTTAATAAAAATATTGAAAACAATTATTTTACCAAACTATCTGTTTAATTTCAAATAAAAAAATGCTGTCAGATATAGGAAAAAATTACCATTGTTCACACATTCTTTTTTTTTGATAATTTGCAGTAGAGAAAAAAAAATTAAAAACTTAAGTGGGGATCTAGTCCCCAGCCTCTCCTACTGCAAGACCATTCCACCGTAACATGCAATATTTTTACACAACTTTTCAAAGTTCTTTTTCATTAGCTAGCTCAGCATCAAAAAATCAAACATCAGTTAATACTATCTTGTTTATATACTTGTGTAAAATAATTACATGTAATTATTCTCATTTTTAAATCATTGATTATTAATTTTATAAAACTTGCAACAATTGTGATTAATGTCAAATCTTGCAATCAATGTGTGACAATTTTGGATTTCAGTTGTCACACATTACAAGTTTTATGAAACTAATAATTAATGAGCTGCATTGCTCGGCTTTATCTACCTTGAAAATGACGTTATGTAAAGTGATGCATGTTTAAAAATCAGGCTGGAACAAAAAAAGAAAAAAATCATTAAAAATCTGTGGCAGATTGCAGAAAAGTAACCAAAAATAAACATTTTAAATTCCCCGATTACAGGAAAGCCTTTAAAACAAAACCCTGAGTTTTTTTGTTCATATTCGAGAAAAAAATGGCAACAGATTTTTCTTCTCAATGATTTTCTTCACGCTACAAATTTTAATGAAAGCATTGTTGTGGAAAGTTGAGATGAAGCACTGAATAATAATTTGAATGGAGGAAAGCAGAGTTGGGTTTTGGACTGTTCAAAATTGGTTTAGGACAGGACAAATGGTTTTATCGTCAAAAGTGTCTTAAACTGCCCAAAATTATGCTGACGCTAAGAGAGTGTAAACTAATCAATTCGTATTTACTGCAATATTCTTAATGTAGAAACATAAATGTATAATTAAGCTTTAATGAGTATTTGATAATATTTTTCTCTGAAATATTCATTAAAAAATATTTTACTTAAAAAAATTGCCAATAACTTTATTACATGAAACCTTGTTCATGTAACAATTGGTAGAGTTATGAAAGGAAATTCACAACACTACCAAAAAAGAAAACTTATTTCAGTTCCATTCATAACCCAAAGGAATGTTATTAAATGTGCAATATTTAGGTGCAGGAAAAAAAAGTTGAATTTTTAAAATGATTTTTGCATACAAGTTTTGCATGATATTTTAATGAAAATCCTTTTTTTTAATTATAGATTAGGGTCAATCCATTTGAAATCACCTAAAAAGAATAAAATTTGTTGCTCGACATTTTTGATTTTTTCCTAATCTTTTTTACCAGTTATTTCCACTAATAAGTGAGTTCAAAAGTGTTGAAAGAAAATTTTTTAGGCTCAATTTTTTTTTAATGCGAAATTTTAAGTTTGCTTAGTAGCCGTTTTTGGACCAAAAACAAGTTTTATGTAAATGCATCTAACTCGGTTAATTTTACATCTATCAAGACAAAATAAAATCCTACATCATCAGAATGATGCCTTAGATATGATTTACTTGCAAAATATTATTGAAACGGTGAGAAAGGTGAAGAAACAAATTCATAATTACAAACTGAAAATTAGTAAAAGGAGGAGAGTCTCAGCTCTATTTTTTTTCTTGTGTAGATAAAATATAGGACTACTTGTAGAAATCTTAAGCTTGAGAACTTTGTCCTTTTTTTTTGTACAATTTTACAAAAAAGGCAAAAATCGCATTTTGGCAAAGTTTAAAGTAAAATATCTCAAAAGGGACTGAGTGAAAAATTATGAAATCGATACAGGTAACACCTTTTCATGACATGAAAATATAATAGCAATTTGATGACTGAGACACAACTGCATTAAAGTTGGCCCAATATTGTATTTTTGCAAAGTTTAGAGTGAAATATTTCAAAAGGGACTGAGTGAAAAATAATGAAATTAATACAAGTAGCATCATTTGTTTTTTGGGGTTGTGAGTTACTGTTAATTTGAGTTTTGTGTATTTCAATTTAAAATTGGTCTCAGTAGATGTTAGTTCCTTTCTGAGTATACAAATGGCAGTGTTGTGTATAAAGTTTTACATCCAGTATATTTATCAACTTTTTATTTCAAAACGTATTTTAATATTTTTACTGCAAACAGCAAGAGCGGATCTAGAAATGTTTCAAGGGGGGGGGGGGGGGGGGGTCGGTAAAATTTTTAACTTGTGCTTTGAGGGAAAAAGGGACTGCCACAGAATTTTCACCAGAAGCAACTGAAATATTGAAATTTAGCCAAGGAGGTTTCTGAACCTATTTCTTTAATTTTCCGCTGAAAGAGGTATTCCAAAATTGTGTTTTAGAACTTCAATTTTGTTTTATTTCCGTTGAAATACTTCAAAAACCTTTCCCCCTAACATCATGAAAGAAAATCTTAAATTGCCTTTTTGTAATTTCAATGTCGAAAAGTTTCCGAGAGGGAGATTGGAACTCCACTCCTTTATTTATCGTCTTCAAAAAAGACCTAATTTTGCGTTTTAGGAATTTAATTTGGAAAAATTGCCTGTGCAAGGTCCCTCAAGGGAGGGGCGATCGCCCCCATTGCCCCTCCCTTGTATCCATCCTTGGCAAAATGTCACTCAATCAATATAAGTTAAGTTATAATCGAGATAATTTCTTAATGACTAAGAATGTTTTCGTGATAGAAAGCACAAAATTAAAAGAAAAACTGAGCACTGAAATTTCAACATTTTCAGTACTTTGAGAAAATTATAAATTAAACATATTGACTGATTGAATAAACACATACTATATTTTTGTAGCACACTCAGAGCCAGTGATATTAAGTTAAAGTATGCATTATTACCCTTAATGATGCTAAAGGTTATGTATGTATAAATGCAATATTTGGCCAACTTTAACGCATTATAGCTCTAGTACCAGTTGACTCTCAGTTATCAAATTGCTATCATATTTTCATGTCATGAAAAGGTGTTACATGTATCGATTTCATAATTTTTCACTCAGTTCCTTTTGAGATATTTTACTTTAAACTTTGTCAAAATGCAAATTTTACCATTTTTGAAAAATTGTAAATAAATTTAAAAAAAAGTTATTGGGCTTAAAATTTCTACAACAAGTAGTCCTATATTATATCTACACAAGAAAAGAAAAAAAAAATAGAGCTGAGACTCTCCTTCTTTTACTAATTTTGCAACACTAGAACTCATATTTCATATATTTCATGCTAATTTTCAGTTTGTAGTTGTGTAGTTTTTTTTTTACCTTTCTCACCATTTAAATAATATTTTGCAAGCAAATCATATCTAGGATATCATTCTGATGATGTAGGATTTTATTTTGTCTTGATAGCTGTAAAATTAACTGAGTTAGATGCATTTACCTAAAACTTGTTTCTGGGCCAAAAACTGCTACTAGGCAAACTTAAAAATGGCACGTGAAAAAAAGTATGAGCCTAAAAAATTTTCTTTCAACACTTTTGAACTCACTTAGTAGTGGAAAATAACAGGTAAAAAAATTAAGAAAACCAAAAATGACAAGCAACACGGCCTGGATGATTTCTAATGGATTGACCCATTAAGAACAATAAAGTGATGATTAAATACATGCACCTATGTGTTAAAACTTGTGCAATTTCTTTTTTAAATTAATATTTTTAATACAATACATTCTGTTACTACAATGAACAAAACTGCTACGTAATATTTTTAGAAGCAAATTTTCCTAAAGTAGTTAGGTGGTAATTTAGTTTTAGATCATAAAGTGGCACCTTAGTCAACAGAAGATTATTTTCAAAACTGTAACAGATTTAAAAAAAAAAAAAAAAAAGATTTTTTCCTTTAGTTCAAAAATTGGCATTTATTGCATTTAAGATAATTATTGCACTATATTTTGAACACTTTCATTTGCACACATGCACAGTCAAAAAATTTGGTTACTATTATGCCAAAAAAAAAAAAAAATCGAAATTTTTAATGAAGAATTCAATTTCTATGTAACTAGATTAGAATCAGTTGTATTAATAAGTTACACACATATTTATACTGGAGTGTTCACACTGAATAAATATTCAATGCAAAACATAACTTTGACACATTTTGTTCTGTTTTTAATATTTTCTCACAAAATACAGATTCTCTAAAAAGTAGTTTTGGACACTTTCGGACAGGACGGTAAAAACCATGGTATTTTTCGTATTGTCCAAATCCTTGCCAACTCTGGAGGAAAGTCTTCGAAAAATAAAGATTTTATGTCAAAATCTAAGTGTCTTAATTAATAGTTTTTAATTGATATCTCCACTAATTATTATCAGAGGATTATGTTAATTAGCCAAACATGAAGAGAGGAAGATTACGAATTCATCAATACCTGGTTCGATGATCAGTTCACTGCTGTTCGGGAGAAGTAACTTGGACATACATACGTAGATTCATAGCTACACACGCTCAGTTTTTAATTATATAAGATTACAAAAAAAAAAAAATGAGAAGAATTATAACTGTGTATATAGTTGCTTTATAATAGTCTGCAAAATAAGAGAATGTAAACCAATGTTTGATTTTTTTGATGCTGAGTTAATGAAAAAGAACTTTGAAAAGAAAAGACACTATATAAAAATATCACACATTACGGTGGAATCGTCCTGTGCTGTTAATAGGCCCGATTTATTTAATTTATAACAATTACAACTTTTTTGTCAAATACAGAAGCATGTTCTCAATTAGTATGACGGGGATATTTCGATAATTGGGAATCTGGCGTGCTCATCTCATTTTTGGCATAAAAAATTTTGTTTTGGTAACCCTGCTGTTTTATAGTAACCCTATGTGAATAGATGTTTCCGATCTCTTTGTTTTGATTTGCAAAGAAAAATACTTCTCGCGCAGGCGCTGGAGTCAAAAATTGACGCCAATGAAGAAAGATCGCCGGATTCCCAATTATCGAAATATTCCCAGTATGACAAACGCATAATTGATAATTCAATATAAATCTCATTTCCTAATTTTAATAATGACAACGTTGGCAGTTCTGGGAGCACAGAATATACACGATTTCAAACGAAATTAACGATTTCAAGATTACATACTAGGAAGACTATTGAAAAAACAAAAGAGGTACTTTTCCAACATTAAGTGACATTGTTAAATATAATTCGTTACCTAAATAAATTCAATTATTTTCTCGGGTAAGCACTGAAACTCTCCTGTCCTATCCATCGCAACAGTTTTCAATAACGCTTTGATTTAGGTACAATGGTCATTTACACATCAAATAATAACATGATTAACATCCTGCTTAGAAGAAAGCATTCCTTAGGGACAAATGCACATTTTTAAGTTAAAAATTTTACAATAAATAAATTATCCCACGGCTGACCACTAATGCAAGATGTTAATAGTAAACAAAGGTTTGATTCAATACTTTCAAAAGTTTGAAAACACTACATTTCTACACTCTTAGACACAAGCACATATTAATGTATACAAATGAAATTTATATGGTACCATTAATCCAGACTCCATCTCGAAATATTCTTTTCAACACTTCAGCTTTTACCGACAACTTGTAAACAAATGAAATGCAAGTTGCGTGTCGTGTCACCAGTCAACCAGACATGAGCTTGACAGCTTTTTCTATCTCCCAGAATGGAAAATGCGTTTGAAGAAGCAAAACTTAGTACAGAAAAGGATATTTCACTTTTTTTTGGCCTCAAGTAAATATGTTTAAGGATATCTTAAAGTTTCTTTTGATATTTGAAATTCTGAAGATACCTCCACTGAAAAAGTCAATAGAGCAGCGATTGAAGTGAAGTGAAGTACATGCTGTTATTTGGGGAAAGCGGTTTTCGTAGCAAATGGTATGCTTTCGCTATAAAGGCGAAAATTGCTTACCGATGTACGTCTATGTAAAGTATTGCTGTGTATCATTTAAATGTCCAGAGTTGTAGCTAATTTTTCACAATGACGTGCTATCGGAAAAAGGATGGTGGGCCGAATGTCAAATTCTATGAATCTCCTGATACCATAGCTCAGTTTGACAATGTTCGACAATGGCTTCAAAAAAACTGCAAAAAGGTAAAAACAGCTTTATTAATTTTTCAAACATGAAACTTATTTTTCAAAACGGAAGATGATTATTATTGGCATGATTGATCATTCCGACATGTTAGCCTCGAAGAAATCTATAGTCATTAAAGATCAATGTTTTTATTGTTAAGATAAAATTACGTAGACATTCACTCTTGTTGCTCAATGTCGTGCTATGCCGATGATGGAGTCACTTGATTGAAAGGGTATTATTATTAAACCATGTGTTTGGAATTGTTATACAGTGATATTATTTCACATGTTATTGTACATAAGGATTGTGTTGTCTTTTTTTTATATATAAAAATCAATAATTTAGATCTACAATTTCAAGTATTTTTTTTTTTTTTAAGTGTGAACTTTAACATTCCGAACATTTTTTAATCGCGGACTGATTTCTAATGTTTATTGTTAACATCTCTGTCTGTTAATTTTGGTCGATTAATTGATTTTTTTTTTTCAAATTTTTACAATTTTTTTTATCACAGCATTTATTGAATTATAACTAAACGCATAATAAATTGAATATTTGTACAGTTTTCTAAAATCTAAAAATTTGCGAATTAGTTTCTTTAAAGATCTTATTTAATCTTGTGCTACATTTTGGTTGTGTTTTACTATCACAGTAATTGATTGATTGAAGTTGTGGCTGTTTGTCAACTTTCATTTTACAGAGAATTACCGTTTATATGTTTCTCTTTTATACGTTTTTATCAATTATACATTTTTGAATTTGGTCCCTGCAGAGTTTAATATGCATTAACGTATATCTATCATATGTTTTTTTTTCATACAGTCCCTTCAGAAACGTATAAATAGTTCTTCACTGTATTTTCACTGTTTAGAGTGACCTACACTTTGTAGGAGAGTTAGGAAAAAAGGAAATACCAAGGGGAGAAAAACCATGCATGAAATGTTTTTTTTCTAGTGTTGAGACAAGGGAAAATATTTATTTCAGAGTTCATCTTACTTTTATACTAAAAAATGTTGTCTTTTTTGTAAGTTTTCACCAATATTGTGAAATTTATTAAATGGTTTGAATTCTAATTGATCAGCTGTGGAGATGCTCTCTATTTCTTCATTTTCATCATTGTCATCGAAAGTGGGGTAGTAAATCTAATATTGCAGGAATTTTTGATGTGATGAGACAATACATGCACCTCCAACTTCTGGAAAACTTCATTTTCAGTATGTCTAGTCTTCAATTGAGGCAGTGAGCAGCAAAGGGATGTAAGTGGACATTTCCAAGTTTTGAGTAAAACATGTTTAATGATAATGTCCTAGGTAGACTTTCATTTAATTTTTTTTCTAAATCATGCTATACAGCAGCACCTACCAGGAGAACTAGTACAAACCCCAAAGCAGAAGAGATGTTCTACTATTTGTACTAGTTATTTCCAAAATTTTAATTTTGCGTCTTACATCCCTTTGCTTCTCACTGTTTCAATTGTCATGAAGGACGATCAGAGAAAATCTCTCTCACAGACAAAGGGCAATTTGACCGAACAAAAAGAATGCCAGAGCGGCATCAAACAGCTATAAAACAAATTTATCTTTGGAGGGGGGGGGGAGTAAAAATCTAAAAAAAAGTTTGTGTGAGTCTGGTAGGTGAAAAATTATTTTGATCTGTTTTTTGAAAAATATATTAAAGGAACTTTCTGGTTAAGAGTTTAGTTGCATAACATCAAGAGTACTTAAACTTTATCAGTATAACGTTTTTCAGAGACCAGCAGAAAATGGTATCAGAAGCGGAATAACATATGAAACGGACAACGTAAAATAAGGGTTCTACTGTGTTAATTTTATGTTTGCATCAGTTTCTTTCCACCCTCATAGCAAATTTGTAACTGCTCACTGTTCATGTATTATTAAAAGTTTACTAAGGGGAAAAGACTCTCTTAGGGGAAATTCTGCTCTTCTCCACACCATTGGTCAAGGGCAATTGAGATCTGGCGGAAATCATAAGTTTTTGATTTTTGAGAAGTACTTGAGCATTCTAGAGCATTCTATTAGGCCCAGTGGCAGAAACGCCGCTGCGACACGGCGACGATGTTGCAGGCACCGAAATCCTCTTGCGGACAGTTCTGTCCACGCTAAAATAAATAAAAGTCCGCAAAAAAAAATGGTCCATAGTGGGGGGGGGAGGGGGAGTTGTCCGCAGCTGTCGGACATAATGAACTGCTGGCGCAGGGAGAGGATGATTGCACACTAGAGATGAGTTCGGGCACATTTTTAAGAGCCCAGGCCCGCCCGAGCCCGAAATATTGTAACCAAGCCCGCCCGAGTGATATTGTCTCGGACCAAATCCGAGCCCGCCCGAACCCGAAGGAAACTTTCTTGTATCAAAAACTGAGCCTTCTACAGTCTGACATGATCTCTCTGTTAATGAAAAATGTTCTTCATTAACAGAAGTTTCTAAATTTTCTTAAAATGCTCCACTTCAAATGCATTACTGTATGACATATTGTAATAGTAATCGCAAAAGAACACTATAAATAAGCGTTAATTAATTTCTTTGGGGGGGGGGGGGGGAGAGGGGTAAATTTGACATTGATTGAACTGATTTAAATGTTCCTTTCATTTTCTCACAGTAGGAAAATGTTTCTTTGCTTTCAATTTTTATGGAGATTGGCGATTAAATATCTGTGCTTGAGCCCGAAACCTATTTTCGATTCTAGAGCCCGGGCTGAGCCCGTCTCATCTCTATCGCACACATGATTGGATTGTTCTTGTTCGCATCGATTGCCTGCAGGATTGCCTGCCCGCACTTATAAACCAAAACAAAACAACTTATAAACCAAAACAAAATGATCTTTTTCAAATTGTTTACTGAAAAAGCAAATCTGAAATCAAAATTTCTGTGTACAAAAAAAAAATCAGCACATTTATGTGATGCAAGCAATACATAACTAACATAGTGAATAATTTTGCTTGTTTGTTTGTTTTCTCATATCATTAGCAGTGGTATTGTTAAAAAGTTCTCTAAAAATGCAGTGTAAAAACTTTTTCTTCCCGCTAAAAAAACTTAAAAAAAAAAAACTTAAACTTAAAAAAAAAAAAAATCCTTTATCAGCGCATTGAAATACGATCCCTTCAAATACGATCACCAGCTTTAAAATTATTCACATTTAGTGTCTGGTGTTAAACCTTTACTCATCCTTTTTTTTTTTTCACGACTCCGAATTTCCGGTGAATATGTCGGCGATTTTAATAAAATTCAATATGCACCCCTGTTAAATGGTAATTCTAAAATTATTTTATTTTAATAAACTTTTTTATTTACAGTTTTTATACTTTTAGTGCTTTCTTTCATTTTGAAAAATGTAATCTGAGTGCATCCGAAATGAGAATCGAAATTTTACTCTTTTTTTTCAACCTAACTTTGCTTTATATGGAGGCAAATAAATGAAAAGTCTATTAAAAACATCATTTTCAGATCTTAAAACGAAATTCTGTTTTTGTTTATGAGTCAAAAACTTAAATGCTGAATAGATGGTTTAATTTTAGTTTTGCTGCAACTGTGTCTATAGATATTAATGTTCGGTTTCTCACAGGCTTCTAATATGCAATTTTAAAATTTTTAAAAAAAAATTAATTCTTTTATGAGCCGTTTTTATACTTTTGGAGTCTTCACTTTAAGAATTGCGATCTCTTTGCATCCGCTTTGAAAACCAAATTTTTCGAATTTTTGATGTTTAGTACGCTTTGTTAAGAGGTAAATAAATTCTCCTTTTTCACCCCCTCTCCCCGAACAATGCTCTAAGCCCCGAACGCAGTGTAGGTGTAGCAAACGGGAAGTGGTCAACGAATCAGCGAGGAGAGGGGCAACATTTCAACTTTTCTTGAAAGTCAGTAAGTGACGTCGCGTCTAGACGAGTGACTACCACAGCATGAAAAACTGGATCCAAAAGCACAGTGCAATCGATAACTTCAACTTGGGGGAATTTTTTCCCCCCTTTGGTCACCCTGTGGCAATCGGCGCTGAAATCTTTGGTAGCCATTGAAAATTTTTGGTCGCCAATTGGCGAGTGGCGACTGCTAATCTGCACCTCTAGCCACTGGGATATTAGGAAAGGTGGCCTTTGGGTCCGGCTGGACCCCTCTCTTGAAGATCAAATGAAACTCCAATACTACAAACTAAAGTAAACCCTTCCGTCAAAAACTTTTAAAAAGAAATCGAGAATCATTAACTTTGATCATGTTTGTAATGTTGTAATGTTGCACTAATGTTGTAATGTTGTTTGTAATGTTGCACTTCAATGTTTTATTTTTTCACTTGCAGTATATTCAAGCAGATCCACCCACAGCAAAAGGCCTCGCATCTTTGGTAAACCAATTGATTCAATTTCAAGAAGATGCATTTGGAAGAACTGTTAGTAAGCCTCCACTTACAAGATTACCTGTAAGTTTTTTTTTTTTTTTAATTGTTTAATAAGTTCAAATGTTTTTTGTAAATGATATTTCCTCATATAATTTTTTATCTTTAATGAACTAAGCCTTTTGTTTTTGCGATAAAATGAAGAAATATCAGGTGTATTTTTCAAGGAAGGATAGTATCAGGTATTACTATATTCAAGATCAATATATAATTATACATACTGTAATTCTGGATTTTTAAATACTGTTTAACCAGTTTTCCTAAGAACAGCTGATAAAATTTCTACAGTATTTTGTATGTTTGTGGGTTCAACCAAGGTTCACTTGTCCGTTTTCTCAGACTTGGTTGTTCCATCTCTTTTTATGCACTGAAGAAGGGATTTGATTTTATAAACCGAAACAGCTGTTTGCCGAGTTCTAAAACTTTTTAAATGCTTTTGTTTGTACACATACACACATTGTGATATTTTTACTCTATTCCATTTTTCAGTAAAACCCCTCCTAAAGGACACTCCTCTTACGCGGACAATTTTTAATTCCCCGATTCCAAGGCAAATAACATAATTATACCCCTGTCCTGCGGATACTCCTTTACTGCGGACAAAAAAATTTGTCCCGTTAGTGTCGGCATTAGAGGGATTTTACTGTACAAAGATTTTGACTGCTTCTTTTAAATAGTTACAAGTTTATTAATAAGTTAATATCGATAATGAAATTCTAAACTTAAGATGTGTTTCACTCTTTCAGATGAAATGTTTTTTAGACTTTCGACCTTCTGGAGGATTATGTCATATTTTGGCTGCTGTATATAAATTCAAATGTGAACAAGGATGGTATATATATTTCTTTTTTATTTTTCTTCTAAATTTAAACTACTGTTTATAGCCTTAAAATCATGGTCACATTTGATTTTTGATCTTTTGTTGAATGTCTGAGATAACACTTGCAGATTTATTCTAAAATTTTGAAGCCTAAAGAAGACATAAATCCCCCTCTTATGTTTCTACCAAGGTTTTGTCCTTACCTGTTCATTTGTATAAAACTATCACTTATACTATATTACCTATATGGGTTTCTTTATATGAAACTTCTATGTTTTGTAAGATTTTTGTTTATAATGCCGCATAATGCAACAAATATACAACTGAGGTGAAATATTTAGCCTGCTATTTAGGCCAAATCCTGTTATATGTGCAGGACTAATCAGCAAGGGTCCTATCCAAAGTGATTGGAAAAGTTAAAGAAAGTTGACTTTAAATTAGATGTCCTCAGCCGATTTTACACAGGTCACCAGTGACCTTCTAATAATATTTCAATTGCCTGGAAAGCGTTTTCAACAAAATAAAATCAAAACTTCAAAAATGAAAAAAAAAAAAAAAGAAAGAAAGAAAGAAAACAAGCAAAATTTGTTCATAAAATTCCTTTAAGCAGATATTTGAAAAAATTCAATGCCTGCGGTAGGGGAAAGCAAAATAAAGATAAAGAATTTGATATACTTCTCTTTAAAAAAGGTAGAGGGGAAGGAAAGAAATGAACTAATTTGTGTTAACCTAATGTTGGAATATATTCAGTACAAAATAAGTGAATATAAATATCATAATTGGTTACTGATAAGCAGGTTTTGTATAGTTGATTTGAGCTAGGCATTGGTGTACTTGTTTTTTTTTTTTTTTATTTTATAAACCTGCTGCAGATTTAGAAATCAGAATTGTTTATTCTTCCATTGAGTGCACAATGCCGAGCAGTGATAGTAAGAGAAGTTGAAGAAAAAATGTTTTTTTCGAGAAAAAAATGCTAAGTTTCAAATTAAAAATGAAGGAGCTTATGTCCCTCCAGTAATGTGGATTTTTAAAATTAATTTTATTATGGATAAGTTTTGCAGCCTCGTTATTGTTAACATTTTAGTTAAGTTTTCTGTAAGGCAAAAATAATTAAAAAGAAAAAGTAACCTGATGTTATTTCTTCAATTAAAATAAGTTTTTGCCCCATGCAGATTGGATTGAACACGATCGTTCCAAATGTAAAAAAACAACCTCACGTCAGTAATGATGTCCTTTAATCCATTCACTTTTTTAACTGGACAGGGTTTTAGCAAGTTTTGTGATAACCGCAGGAGTCGTTTTTCTAAAGTCTTCGTTTGTGGTAGCAGTTTTTATTTTGCATGAATGATCGATTTTTAGAGTCTTCAAATGTTACACCATGTGTGTTTTTGGTATATAATGTCTCGGTTTTAAGAACTCAATCTTACTCATACTCTTTCTCGTCTCTAAATGTATGTCGTTGTGTGTCCGCCCAGTTCATTGATTAAGTAAATGGCATAGTTTTTAAAATTATTTAGTAAAAATACATTTCCAGTAAATCTTGGTGCATTCAGCCATACAACTAGAAGATGATGTTGTTTTTTAAAGTAAATCTTCATTGATTGCCTTTTATTGTTCCTGTTGCACTGGATTCAATGTCAATGCATTGATTTAAATAGCTTTTCTTCAAGCTCTAAAAAATAAAAATACTTGGATATTTCTTCGGACCTATTTGGAATGTAATTTTTTTTTTTTCACATGTGCAACTCTGCTTCATTATTTCGTGGTCTGAACTGCTTCGGTCAGACCTACAGTTATGAAGCATGGCGCTCATTCCATTTCAATATTTAAAAATAAATGTACAAAGTTCTATCAACGGCGCAAATTTCTCTGAGTTTAATTTTTTATGCATAAAGCTTTGAACAATTTTGAAAATTGTAAACCCACATTTTCCCTTTGAAATTAAAATGCTGTAACACAACTGGACAAAACCTGCTTTTCAGGAACCAATCATAATATTTATATCCACCCCATCTTTTAAGTTTCTGCCTATGTTATTTATCTGATAAATGTGTGGTTCACCATCTTTATAAATTTTTCGATGTGGTCTTTGGTGGTAAAAGGTTGAAGACCTCTACTTTAAATTTTTGATGTGTTACTGCTCATAAAATACACCGTGTTTTTGAGGTGTTTGAAGTTCTTCGATGTTCATGTATATATTCATTCACATTCTAATAGTTGTTGCTCTTTTTCCTTAAATTAAAATAATTTATTTCAACACATATTTTTTAAATTCTTTGTAGGAGACGTTTTGATTTTCAGTCCCCATCCCGTATGGATCGCAATGTTGAGATGTTTATGACCATCGAAAAAACTCTAGTTCAGAACAAGTGTTTATCATTACCTCATATATTTATCATGCCTGAAGTTGAAAAGCAGCTTGTTCCACGGTTGAAGGATATTATTAAAAGGCATCAAGGTACAATTGCTGAAAATCCAGATGATGCATCTCATTTAGTACATCCTCCTTTGCCAACAACTGATGGGCCAGGTAAATATTTTATGGAATTTTAAATAATTGCTGTAGTTAGTTGATTATAATTAAGATATTAATTTGTTTTGCATTGTATTTTATATACCATTTAAAAGTCTTATATCAGTCTCAGTGATCCAAATCAACCTTTTGTCTTAATAAGGATTCTATCTTATTAAGGACTTGCTAAATTTTCATTATGTACCAGATCACCAGATAAGCTATTTTATACAAGATGGTTTACAACAGCTTACAGAGTACTTCGTTAATATATTGGTGCAAAAGAGAGCCATCACATGAAATCAAGACTATTGTTGAATATGTTGTAAAAGTGTAATAAACATTTTGGTTTCTCACTAAAACAGAACTTTCATGCACAGCTGGTGCACAGAATCTTTAGGAAGTTGTCCACTACTGAGATTTCTTAGCAAGGATCTAAAATTAGCAGTTGACCTATACAATAAATGGTTTTTATGGTTATCCAGAAAACCTGCTGATTGCCATGATCAATGACATATAACTCTGAGGAAATTTGGCTACAGAGGCTTCTGAAGGCCAATGAAACTCGTGATTTTGTCATTCAACCTCTCTCTAGAATTGGAGGCTCATTAGGAGGAGGAGACTCATCAAATGGCTCCACTGACCAAAGCTATACCCAATGTAGATTTTTGGAAACTTGCCAAAAACAGTGATGTTATTGAAAGTTGGTTGTGTAATTAACCATGGCATACATAAGTGGTCAAAAGAGTGGTTTGATTAGTGATAGAAGCTACTTCATCTGTTTATGGAGCAACAAGTCATGACTACTTAATATGCACAACATCGACGTCCCAAAAATTAATATGTCCCCAAAATAAAGTAAAATTTCTATATTACAAAAAAAAAAGAAGGCCTATATTTGAGTGGTTGGATGGGGGAATTGTGGAGTTAGAATGCAGCCAGCCACCTCCTTGGTGTAAACATTCTGAGTTCCCCTAATTTCTGCAAAATAAGAGAACCGCTATAAAACTGCGATGCCAATGGCACATCAACGGTCCTCTGGTGCTTTAATCTGTTATACTTAAGTTTTTCTATTTGTCAAAAAATGTGGACTTAAAAATAAAAACCTGCTCATTCTCTGCTTTGCTGCAGATACAACTTTTGTGCTTAGCACGACAGAACACCACTTGGTTTAGATTAGCGGATTCCATTGTATATATTTATGTGGCAAATTAGCTTAGACAAAGATTACTTTTTAATTAAAAATTACCTTTTCTACAATAAGTTTAAAATATGACAAAGTGTTAAAACTGCATAAATAGCAATAACAATTGCAGACACGTGTTCAATGTACCTCCGAAACATGTCTGCAGGTCCTATTGCTATTTGTGCAATCAATTTTAAGGCTGTTAATTTTGTTAGCAGTTAACTTGGAATGGCAATTTAAAAATTCTGAAAATTCAAATAAATCTATTAGGTAAATTTATTTTGATAATCTTTCTGCTAGAATGGTTATCTTTATAAGGAGGAGGGGGGGGATTCCGTTGTGTTGTTATTACTGCATTGTGTTACATATACTTTTGTATATTTCAGAGGACTGGGTGCGTGTGGTTTTTAGAAGGGATAAAAATGTTATGTTGCATTGGTGGTTTTATCCAGATAGGTAAGTGAATTGTTCCATATGAATTTCATTTTTAAGCTGTTACTCAGCTTGTGAGTTTAAGAAACCGTGAATTTCTTCTCTTTAATGTATATTTGTTTGCGATTATATGTTTAATGCTAATTTTTCAAAGGTAATATCGGCAGTTATTTATTGCATGAAAGTACTCTTAAGTTGCGCAATAATATTAAATTCAACCTAATTCTGGGTTTTGTTACTTCAGTTTTATGTTAGTGGTGTCTTGGTTATAATATGTCGAAGCTAATTTGGGAGGGAGGGTAGAGATCTGATGGTCCTTTTCTGTTGCAGATTTGCAGTACTGAAATGAATAAAGACATATTTTTTTCAGTATTTATTATAGCTTTTGAAACTTTTTTAAAATTTTATGATACTTTTACACAGCAGAATCACTAATGAATCGTTGTTGTACTTATTTCATACAGTTATGACACATGGGTTACTGGTACAGATATTGACCAAGAGCCTGAAACTGCAGAATCGGAAGTCCCATATGAGGTTTGCAACTTCTTTTTCTAATAACAAATTTGTACTTCCCTTTTTCATGTTTAAACAATTAGGTGTGATTTAAAAAAATATTTCAAAATCTTTCAATTAGGTAAATGCTCGGTGGTTGTTGGATTTAGATGAGTACAATGAATGGATGAATGTTGATGACTATGAAGTAGAAATGGATGCGCTGGTATGTTTTTTTTTTTTTTTTTTTTTGTTTCAAAAAAAAACCCTTAATCTTAAGTATAATAATCCAAAAATTATTGATTGTAAATGACTCTTTTGTAATTGTTACAGGGCAGAAGAAGGTCACCTCGTGGAAAGTATACAATAGAAGAGGTATTAATACTTTTGTATTCATTAATTAATAAATAAATATATAAGTTTAAAAAAGCACTAATTTTTATTAAAAACTTTAAAACTAATTTTATTTGTTCAGATTTATTCAGGAAAGTGGCTTTAGCTTTAGTCAAACTGTTTGAGTAAAAACTGCCATGTCTCCCATGTTTCAAAGAACTGCAAATAATTGACTAGACATTTTAACTTTTTAGCATTAAAATACCCATACTCCTTTAGGTAATTGCAGTTAAGTGAATAGAATAATATACCATGAAACTTATGTGGATTTAAAAGTCTACCTTGCTAGGGATTGACATTTTTCATGTGAAAACAGAGTGATGGACCTCTCAATTATTCATCTTTTATTATTTGTGAACTACAAATGATTCATTTATTTCAAAACACTACATTCAAAAGTATAGCACGTACGATGATGAGAAATATATGTGAAAATAGCCATAAATTTATTAAGATTTATAATTGTGTTAACCAGGTGGTAATACGAGTGCAGTAGTTTTAAAATGGTGACAAAGCAAGAAAAGCATTTTTTTTTGTGTGTATTAGTTTGTGTAATGTTCATCTGTTCTTGCAGAGCTTTGGAGAACATTAATGACCATGTTTATGTAATCCCCCCGTCCCCATCACCAAAAGCGTTATAAGAACTCGAGGACCGCATTTATGTGGCAGTGTTGGCCATTTCTTGGATGACACTACAAATTGTGTGGGTCGAGTTATTCTACGCATTGCTCATCACTGCTGCATAGATCAAGTTCTTCTAACGCTTTTGGTAGTGAGGGTACATAAAGATATTAATGAGCCCCCAAAATACTTCAAGAATAGATAATCATCATACACATTAAATCACACACTCACACAAATTAGTAGATCATGTTTCGTAGCAATTTAAAAAATATTGCACCACGTGGTTAACATAATTCCAAATCCTGATGAATTTGTGATTGCTTTAATGTTTTCCTCGTTGTTGTACAAGCAATAAAAAGGGTATATAGCATTTCAAAACCAAATGAATCATTGGTAGTTACCCTGTATAGAATTTTAATTTACTGTAACAGAATGATATTCTGGGACGTTTTCTACTACTACTGTAGCTCAAAATTGTACCATTGGTATACCAAGCCTCGGGTAGCCAAGCTAATCTTTAGGTCTGCTTGGCAGGAGGCAATGGAATTTCATATTTATTTACAGCATTTATTTTTGTGCACTTAATTTTTGTCTTTTTCCTCTGTAAACAGTTTGAATTTCTGTGTAAATGTTTAAACAAAAAAGATCAAAACATTAGAACTGTGTTATATAGCTATGAAAGGTTTGGGGGGGGGGGGGGACACACCTTTTTTTATTAGCCTCTTATTTTTAGTTTACCAATACATACATACCAACTTTTGCTCATTAGTGTAAAATTTACGCATTTCGATACATAAAGCTGAGACAGCCAACATTTTTTACCTTTAACACTAGAAAGACGGAAGCGGTCATTTTGACCGCAGACGATTTTCAAATGCTCATATTTGCTGCGTTTAATTTTCAAACTCTTTTTCCTTCATTGACTTTTCCTAACTATTTATTAAGATCTTACAACAGTGATTTTTTTTCTTTAGCATTATTATTATAGTCGCTATAAATGTTTATACCTAGAAAGACTGACTACGGTCATTTTGACCGCTAAGGACCTTTCTTTATGCATCCGTTTTCTTCTTTTTTCTCTTATCAGTTGTGTGTACTATGGACTATTGTTAGTTTTCAGGATGGGTAATGGTCTTTTGAGCTTGAGTAGTACCTGCTGGTCAGGTTTAATTCTTTGAATTGTTAGGAAAATGCGAAACACCTGCTGGTTGCATGGTTTCAGTTTTCTGCTATCTGCACAGAGGGCAAAGTTGAGAAAGGTAATTTTGAAAAGCATGTGACTGGACACGTGAAATTACTTTGGGTCTAAAAAGAAGTAAATATAAACAGGTAAATTCCAAAAATGTTTGCTGGAATTCTTTTGTGCACCAAAACATGTGCTTTGCTTGAAGCATTCACTTTTATTTTCTTCGATGATAATGAAGTGCTCAGTCACATAATTATCTTCATGATGTCGATAAGAACGTTGACAAGCAAAACTTATAGGAACATTAATTCCTGAAACTGTTGCAGATTTTTCTAAAACAGATTATGGTTCGAATGAACAGTCTGACTTATCTCAAGACAAATGTATTCCTAGCGATGAGAATAGTTTGCTTTCATGAGATTATTGCTAATATTTTTCGGAGCCTAGATTTGCAGAAAAGGATTGTTCTTCTGAGTTAGAATCAGAAAGCAGTGAAAGAAAAAGGGAAAAGGGTCCGACGCCGGAAAAAAAAAGGGAACATTTCAAAAACAGAACTCCTAATTCCCCATTTTCCTCCAAGTCACCTCCACTGATCAATTTTGCTACATATAAATAAGTATATACCTCAGGAAAAAGATTAAAATAGTGTGAAATTAAACTATGCGGAAATTAATCTACGAGCATTTGTTCTGATTGCCAAAAAAAAAAAAAAAATGTTAATGGCTAATATACAGGTGACGTGATAACATAAGTATTTCGAAATACAGTAAAAGATAGTAATGTACGGTATCTTGCGATATTTAGATATGTTTTAAGCCAAACACATGCATGGTTGATTATAGTACTTGCTAGTTATTACATGCTAAGAAAATTTCCTCTTTTTTGTACAAATTTGCTCTTTCTCAATGCCAATTGTGTAAAGCATGTGTATTTCACTTGATCGAACATAAAATAAAAAAAACGCTATCTGAGACTTATTTGCAGACTATATTACGATTAAATTGTTAAATTAAACTCTGACATGTTGAAACAAATCTTTTCTATGGTTAAAAATCCCGAAAGGAGGAAATTTCCAATCTTTTAAGTATGGCGGTCAAAGTGACCGCTGCTAGTCTTTCTAGGTATACGCAAAACGCCGTCTTTCTAGTGTTAAGTACGGAAATTAAGTATTTAACTGCTCATTCAAATTTCATTATTTTGTCATAATTTGAACAGTTAATAGGTTATTTTTTAAAACCCTTACTGGCTTTCTTTCAATAAGTCATCTTCTTTACTTAAGCTTTCTTGTGCAAACTCGCTTATTCAGTTTTAGTTGAAAATAAAGCAGGGAAAAGGCATCACATTCCAACATTTTACTGGTGTTTAAATGAGAATCTAAAATAGGTTTCTTTCAATAATCAAACTTTTTTGTATTTTTATTTATTTATTTTTGATTTATGTGTGTATGAGATTTGTTTTGTCATTATACAATTGTGAAACATTGCTGTTTTAAAACATATTTCTTTTTATTTATTTATTAGTTACTGGCAGGAGTTGATGCTGATAAAAAAGACAAGAAGGGTTTAAAGAAAAGAAAACGTTCACCCTCTCCTGTATCAGAAAAAAGAAAAAGGAAGGGGTATGAACTTATGTGTTTACTTTTAAATTTTTTTTATATGTATAGTTGAACCATGTTATCACAGTACCCTTAGACTGTCTTTAAAGCCTCAACATAATTGGAGGGACATCAAACTGTAACAGGTTTAATGCACATAATTAAAATATTTTATAGTAAAATTATGGATTTAATTAATGAATTAATGTTTTGACACTTGTTAAATTTAATTAAAATAGTTTTGAATTATTGACGGACAACGATAAAATCACAAGGAAAAAACTCCACTATTTTTATTTCCCTCTAAAATCCTTCCCAATGATTTTTTTTTCTTGAATTACAATTTAAACAGTCCTGCTTCCAACGAAGTTGATTTTCAAAACTTGTAAAGAGCTGTACTGCAGCACATTATTAGCGAGAAATGAGGCTAATTGACGAACTTAGTTTTTGACTGCTATCCAATAGTCCTGATCTCATAAGATTCCTCCTATAGTGAGTCAAAAAATGTTTTTTAAATATGTTTTGGAAAAATATTTAAAATTTAATTGCATCATATAGAAGTAGAGTCAATATTGTTTACATAGTTCATGCAATGGATATAACATGTTTGGAATCTTTGAATGGTATTACATGCAAGAATTGATTCATGTCAAAGTGGAATTGCCTGGTTTAATTAAAAAAAACAAAAAAAAAAAAAACGTATCATGTCGTCTAAATAACCTATATTTAATGTCGTGTGCTATGTTTGACGAATTTCCTGTTCACTTGCCATATTAATAATATGTAATAATCACAGTTAGTTATGCATGTGCTAGTAATTTGATATAATTATTCTATTATGTATGTCAGGGACATGTTTGCTATTTAGATAATAGTCTAGTCTTCTGTTAATTAATCAGTAATAGTGTCAGTTGTGTCACTACTGGGGGGGGAGGGAGAGTGGGAGCTTCATCTCAGGTGACATTTTAAAAAATAATTCTTGGGAATATTTTAATGCTAAACTTTGTATTGTGTAAACATTAAATAAATATTCATGAATTTATTTAGAAGTACTAGAGGCCCTGCTGTTGTAACAAAGAAGAAATCATTGCGTGGTGACGATGAATCTGATGATTTAACTAAAGATATGGAGGAGCCATCACCAGAACCAAATGTTCAAGAAGTTCACATTCCAAAAAATAGTAAGTTCATTTTTAATTTACAAAATAGTTAAAGCATTTTATATACATTTCAACTCGCATTCACATTGATTGCATGTGCATACAATATATTCCTTAATATGTAGTTTACAAAAATGTTGCTAGAGTTTTCTAGGGGGTCCAAATACTCCTTGACGTTTTTCAGAAAAGTGGAATTCATTTTGGAGGAGTTAGTGTGCAAAAATAGTAAAGACTATAACTGATCAATTCCTTTTAATAAGAAAAAAAATGCTCTCTTTATAGGAGATGACGAAGATGGAAAATATGTGTATTATTTTGATTTTTTAAACCTTTAAGGAAATTTGATTTTTTAAATAAAAAAAATTAAAAATACATTAAAATTTAGCATATAAAGTTTTAATTTCTCCACCCTCTCCGTTTTCCACAATATTAAAATTTAATTTAAAATACTAAGCTTGAAAATAACAGGCATAAAAATTTTCTGTGTTTTCACGGAAATCTGCTTTTTTAAAAAGCTTTATAGCAACTTTTGAAATCGATCTAAATCCACTGAGAAATTGTGACCGAAAATGTGGAGAGGGGAGGAGGCTTAAGGTTACTTATAGTATGAATACATTTTTGTTATTCAAAACACTTAATAAGTGAATATTGAATTTGTTTTGGTTTTATACCAACATCAAAGTTTGAGATTTAAATAATCATTTCATTTTTCCTGAAAGTGGAAAGTTATTTTAGCACATGCTACTTTTCTGACGTTCTCATTTTAATAGTGACAGTAATCAATTATTTAATTATTTTTTCTCTGTTATTAAGTCATATGTCTTATTAATTCGTTTCATGATGCAAGTTAAAGTATATTTTATCATTAAAACCATTGGTTTATTTTATTTAACTATGCTTGTTCTTAATGCAGTTATTTTGATCCACATGGATTCCTCTTATTTTCCAAATGGCACTTTCATGCCTGAAATGAGCTTTACTAAAACTTTTGTGCCTTATGTTTGATTTTCTATGCATTAAATCTACTTGTTTAGGCACTAAATACCTCTGATAGTATTTTAAGATAAAATCACTAAACCAAATATACCAAAAAGTGCAATGCCATTTTTTTTTCTTTTTGTAAGAAGTTGATATTTCTAATACTTTACTATGCATATTTCTGTATTTAACAGTATTTCTTTTGTAGCAAACAACCCAAGAAGTAGCAAAGATAATGAATCTCAACCGTTAAAAGGCGGAACATTGTTAGAACTTGATGGAAATGAAACTGATGACAAGGTAAAACAACATCCTTTTGAGGACTGCTTTAACCATACATGTGATTTTCCTGCAAATTAACAAAAATACGCAAGCTTCACTCTTCAGAATTGAGAAATTCTTTGTTAACCCTTTTTTATGGATAATACAGAAAAGCAGTGTGCTCTTTTAAGAATCTGTTTGAAAGGTTCTCAAAAGAATCAGATGTCATCAAATACTGATAAAATTTGCTCTACATTGAATTCCAGCAAAATTTCTGCATCAAGTTATTTGATTTTTTTAAATTAATTTCTTTCTTAATCTTTGATGTCCCATTTCTTTAAATGTATGTTCTAAAGCGTAAAAATGAAGTTAAAGTATTTCATTTTTTTATTATCATAAATCCCTGTAATTACTTGTCCTAAATCAAATAATTCATTAATGACTTTCTTGCACACTTAAACCATTTCTTGTAGTGTGCCATTAATTGTTGGTCTTAAACTAGTTAGCACAATGAGAATTTATTTATAGTACTGGCGTATTTCATTTATGTATTGTTGCTTTTATCATTGTTCTTTCTTGTTCTTAATATTTGGTAACATTTGCTTCTTTGATTATTATTATTTTTATTTTTAAACATTGTCACATGATCTTTGCTATTTACTCATTATGCTGGTCTTGTCCATCAGTGACATTTTGTGTGTATTTATGTTTCAAAGAGAAAAGTTCAATAGTGTACTTTTCATTCATTTTGAAAATTTTAATTATAAATATGCTTTTAATTTTGCAATTTTAAACTATATGTCTTATGTATTTACTATAGGTAGTCAACCTCATTCTGTGACATTTATAGCTATCATTTGTTCTAGTGCATATGAATAAAAAATGTTTAGAGTGAAAACTTGTGTGCTTGTTGCAGGGCGATAAGGAGGAGAAAATTAAAACTTCTCATCCTGGTTCTCCTAACAGTCAGAGTCGAGATAAACCTGCTGAAGATAACCAAGATGACAATGTGACTGAGCAGGCTAATCATATTATCATCCCCAGTTATGCAGCATGGTTTGATTATAACAGGTTAGTCTCTAATTGTTATTATTAAGTGTAAAATTAAAGAAACATGATTTTTCTGATCCATATTTACAGCAACAGTATGCCCCAAGTTTGCATTTTGCAAGAAAAAGTAATTAAAAGAAAAGAAACCCAGCTACAGTAAACTCCCGATTATCTGCGGGGCGGATTATCTGCAGCCTTTCACATGTTCAAGAAAAAAAAAAAAAATCTGATGCGCCGATTATTAATTAAATGCAGCAAAGTGCACACAATTAACTTCACAATTGCAAAATCTATTTCTAGACATTCTTATTTTTTTCTTTCTCATCCCTTCTAATGACAATGACATCAAACCAGACTATTTAAAACTTGATTTTTAAATCTACACACTACTTAACTAATTTTCAGATCAGCACAACTTACCTGCATAATCGAGCGACCGAATTAAATCTTGTTCAAAAAGTTTCCTCTCTTCCCTATGCATTTTTGGTTTGCATGATTCTTGCTTGATCTGTTTCAGTTAATCTGCTTGCACCATCTAATCCCGTATTTGTGTAATACATTTGCAATAATGTGCAATCTTTTTTAGCTTTTTTCTTACATTTTTTATACCTTGTTATTATTTTAGTTGCAGTTAAAAGGAATGCGAGCATTATTAATCTTTCTAAAGCTATTGAATACATTAGTATCATTTTTACTTACTATGCAAATTATCCACAAATTCGGTTTTCTGCGGTTTCCATGCCACCCTATTCCGCAGATAATCTGGAGGTTACTGTATTTATTATTTATTTATTTTAAAAAAGGTCTTGTTTTGACATTTAATCTGCTTTTAATGTTATGTTACTTAAATACTTTTCAGTCTGGCTATTTGGTCTCAAAAGACTGAAACTGTAAAAACTACTCCTGATTTACTTCCTCTTTTACTACAGATTTTACTTATTTATTAATTATTATTATTATTGTGTACGTAATATTTCTAAAATGTCTTATGTTTTGAAACATTGATATGTGAAAGGTGAGATAATTATATTGGTGATAGATAGTACATTGGGTTTAAGTGAACAGTAGTAAGGATTTATCTTTGTCAGTTAATCAATTTCTTCTCCCGGGGGAGCCTGTAATCCTTGGAGAGCGCGTCCCCAGGTGGCAGATAGGGAAATGCCTCCATAAGTTTTCTTTTGGGTGGTAGGAGGGAAATAAAATATCACCTGCGGACCAACAGGCAGAATTCCAACTTCTCGAGGCTCTATCAATCCCCTCTTCTATGAATTGTGCAATGTCATCTAGTCACCATGCTACCGCGTCCGGGGCAGCCGATGTGACGCAACCTGCAGTCCGGGGTCGTGTCGAGAAATCAGCTACGAGGACTGAATTTCTTACAGCTCAATATTAATGGCACCCAGAGAAAATTGGCTGAACTTTCAGACATTTTGTTTTCCAACAATATTCATGTTGCCTGCCTGCAGGAAACAAAACTTAGTCTTAAGATTAAAGTGTACACTGCAATCAGAAAGAACAGGTCAAACAGCAGTGAAGGAGGAATAACTTTCCTTATAAAGACACCAGAAATTAAATACATTGAAGTCCTTTCGACCTTCCTGTTTGACACCAGCACGGAAGCTCCTGCAATAAATGTTCTTCTTCCGGACCACACTATCACTGTGATTAATGTTTATCACCTTGACCCCTCTATCACCCTCCTATTGATACAGACCTCCTTCAGGATCTGGCGTCTTCAAACTCAGAGACAAAAATAATTTTAGGAGACCTCAATGCCAAGAGCCCCTCTTGGGGAAGCAATCTGCTGGATTCTAAAGGAACCCAGGTTGAGGACCTAGCAGACGACTTGAATTTAACCATCCTCAACACGGGTGAAAATACCTACACCTCTAAAACAAATGGTACAGCATCTGCACTTGACATCACCGCCATCAGCCACCTTTCCGCAGACAAAACACGCTGGAGAGTTCTAAATTCTGCCATCAGTGACCATTACCCAGTCCTCACAACCTTCTCAATTGACCGAGAACGTCCTTCGCAACTCAAGCGCTCATGGAACTTCCGAAAAGCAGACTCGCCTGGGTTTACCCAAGAACTTGAGAACCTATGCTCTGACCCAACAGTCTGTAGTAACCTTGAGAATCTTCTCTCTCTTTTCACTAGCCGCATCCAAATTGCAGCAAAGCATCACATCCCTAGAGGAAAGGGTAAGGACAATTGGATTCCTTTTTGGAAGGATTACAACATTGATGCACGAATAAAGGAAAGAGACTAAACCTGTAAGGAACTCCAAAGTAACAACAGTGAGGAATTAAGACGCAAACTTTATAGAAGTAAGTCATAAGGTGGTAGAAGCCATCTCAGCCAGCAAACAAGATAAATGGGCAGAGCTCTGCGAAAAACTTGACCCAAGAAGAGGCTTGTCCCAATATTAGAACTTGATTAGGGCTCTAAATAACTCAAGCAGTCCAGTAGCCAATACACAGGTCAAACCTCAGTCAAATGTGATCGCCACAAATGGCTTAAATGCCAGAACAAACAGAGAGACAGCAAACCTACTTGCTAAGCACTACGAGGTTTCTAGTAAACTACAATATTCTACCGAAGACAAAAATGTCAATAAAAAATACAAATATGCTATAAAAGAAGCAGGAATAGGACCGATAACAGCATCTTCACTTCTGACTTAAGTCCCGAGGAGCTGGAATCTGCAATCAATCGCCTGGATCAAAAGAAATCCTCTGGCCCTGATCTCATTTTCGGACAAATGATCACGCATTTTGGTGTAAATGCTAAAAGAGATTTGCTGTATATCTGTAATACCTCATGGCGCTCTGGTAAGTTACCCAGGTCTTGGAAGAACCCTAATAGTTCCCATCCTAAAACATGGAAAATCTGCAAGTAACTGCGCAAATTACAGACCTATCTCGCTCACCTGTATTCTGTGCAAACTTATGGAGCGCATCATTCATTCTAGACTGATGAATTGGATCACTGAGAACAATATTTTGCACTCATACCAGACCGTATATAGAGCCAATCACAGCACCCTTGATCAGCTTTTCTATCTTTGCCAATCGATTATTGACGGCTTCCAGAACAAACGCCATAAGAAAACTATTATGGTTCTTCTTGATCTCTCTGCTGCTTTCGACAGAGTCTGGAGTCAGAAACTGATCAACATCCTACACAAAACAGGCATTACTTCAAATGCTCTAATCTGGATCAATGATTTTCTCAGGAAAAGAAGCTTTAAAGTTAGGGTTAATGGCGATTTCTCCACCATTCACCATACCTGGGCTGGAGTTCCTTAAGGCTCTCTACTTAGCCCTCTTTTTTTCTTCTGTACATGAATACGATAGACCTCCACATCAGTAAAAAAATAAACGTTGCCTGTTATGCCGATGATATTGCAGTCTGGCACACCCACTCAAATCTCGGAAGTCTCACAAAGAGCTCTTAATATCTGTATGAAGGGCATTGAAATCTGGTCCAAACATCTTAAGCTTAAAATTAATCTAGACAAAACAAACTTTTGTGTTTTCTCAACAGACAGGAAAAATCGAAGCTCGTTCCCTCCTATTTTAAAGCTATTAGGTTCCGAAATTAGACGAACTTCTAACCCCAAGTATCTTGGACTAACTCTAGATGCAGAGTTAAGATTCTCTAAAACACTTTGAAAACGTTTCAAACAGAGCACTGAAAAAGCTAAACATCCTAAAAGACTTTGCGGTGCTTCCTGGGGGTCAAGTCCAAAAACTCTCAGAAATACCTACACTTCTATCGTCAGGCCTGTTCTCGAATACGCAGCACCCATATGGGCATCATCAAGGCCTACTGTTAAAGAAATGATCGACTTTGTTCAATACAGAGCCTCTAAAATCATCACTGGAGCTGTTCAACGAATAACATAAAAATTGAAAAGGAATGCGGCCTTGCCCCCTTAGACAGCAGAAAAAAATTAACAACCATTAAATTTACCAACAAAATCCAAATCCTTGCTGATCGCCATATCTCAAGTAAAACCTTTGATGCGTGGAGTGGAAAGTGCAGGCTGAAGAGATCCTCGACCCTCCAATTTGATCATGATATAAGAAATGATATCAACCTCAAATATGAGACTTTCAAAATTTGTAAAGAGCCTTACAACATCCTGTGCCCTCTTCCCCAAACCAAAATATATTTAAGTCTCTTATGGCCTTGCACCAAGAAAGAACCCACAGCAGTAATCAAAGAAAAAGGCCACCATACCATTAAAAAACTCACGACCTCAATTTAAGATCTGACGATTGCCTACGCAGATAACTCTTCCAACTCTAATCTGGATAGAGGAGGAACAGGAGTCTTTTTCATCGGACCAGACGGAGCGCAGGAATGTCACGGTATTCCTGTTAGGAAAATCCCCTCGAACTACACATGTGAACTTGTCGCATTAAAAGCGTTCTGGAGATTTATCTTTCTAGGGAGGACCAGAGTTCCAGAGGCATCATCATTTTCTCTGATTGCAGATCAGCACTGCAGGCGATCCAGAAGGGCAAATGTCAACTTAGCCATCAGATCATTGAGCTCACATACAAAATCATTGCGGCAAAAAGATCCTGCATTTTGCAATGGATACCGGCTCATGTAAACATTTTTGGTAACGAGAAGGCCGATGAGCACGCAAAGGCATCCCGTAATGCTCCTCAACCATCCAACTCCCTAATTCTCGTTGACGCCAATGCTGTTGCTGGCCGAAGACTAATCGATCAACAAGCGAAAAGAAACTCCATTCAGGATTTGAACTGTGACAGAGCCATATCGACTATTATAACCAGACTTAGGACAAACCACTTAAAGGGAATGAGGATTTCTGCGGTCGGACAGTGTAGTTACACCAACTTTTGTCCTCATTGCCCAGATGAAATCCCACTGTCTCGTCAACACATCTTCAGCTGTCCAGCAATACTTTGGGGCCAAACTTTTCAACATCGGCTTAGAAGACCCAGTGGACCTACTCTATACAGATAAGGCTGTCGAAGTTGCAAAGGCTGTCTACGACAGCTTCGGAGCCATATAAATGCACATTATCATAGACACGACATCATCGTCAATCAATTTCCTACAGGTATAAGAGAAAAAGCAAGTGTTTTTAGTTTTGTTATTAAGTACCTTGAATAAGTTCAAATGTACCTTGAATAAACTCTCCCCCCCCACACCTTTTTCTCTTATTGGTTATTGCAAATACAGTTTAACCTTAGTTATTCAAACACTCTTAAAAACAAACTATTGTTAAGGCAAACTGCATTTCCGATCCCCATCTAATTGTTTGTTTTTTTTATTGCTTTTTAGATAAGATAAAATTGATTATAATGGTCCATAGTTTGTTTTAACAACATTAAACTATATTTCCATTATTAATTTTTCAGAAATTTAGCCATAAAACATATCATTCCCTCCCCCGTTGGAATTGTACCTTTAATAATATAGGGGTGTCGGACATATCAAGACACTGATGAAGAGATTATTTGGCGAAAATCTTCTTCCTACATTTTTATAAAACTATTCAATGCTTTTGCAAATATTTCTATTGATGAATTCTTCAGATGAACTTTAATGTAAAATTCTTTTATCCTATTAATAAAAAACTGCTTTTTCATGGTTTTTATGGCATTTTTTAAATTATATTTATCATTAACTTATGTTTGTAACCTGATTTTTCTAACTTTACAAAAAATTTCTTTACAGTGTTCATGCTATCGAAAGAAGAGGACTTCCAGAGTTTTTTAATTTGAAAAATAAATCAAAAAACTCCAGAAGTGTAAGTATTGAAAATAATTTTATTTATTTATTTTTTGTGGCTAAAAAATAAATCAACTCAAGAATAAATATCTGGTTCACAATTTTATATCTTAACTTGTCTTTTTTAAATGAGATACTAAAATTAATAACTCTTCAATGAATAATATGACTTAAAATGACTTCTGCAAATATTGTCATTTTAAAAAAATTGATGAACCAAGCTTTTTTTAAACTAAAATTTAAAAATGTTGAACCAGGCTTTCTGTCTGAAGGAGTGAACTAAAATTTAAAAATGTGTAACAAATAGAAATTTGAAAAACAAGTTGCATTTATCACAAACAGCAAAATTTATATTAAAAGTATTTAGTAAATTCATATCACACACACACACACATATATAAGCATTTCCAATGTATCCTTGTTGCAACTCATGTGCTTTTAAGTGCAGGTTCATACGAAGAAAGAAAAGTGCTCATGTGTTGCCACTAGGTTATAGGAACTGTAACTAAATCATTGTTTCATTATACTAATTTTTAATTATAATCATTATTCCTGCTCATGAGTCCAACATTTGGCTTGAGGGAATGGAGAGGTTGTTACAGGCCACAAGTGTAATACTGTCTTGTAGTTGGTTAAGCATGCACTAAAAAAACAATAAGTGACCTTGAAAGAAATTTTTTCTGCAATAAAGGACCAAATGTGTGTAAAAATTGCTTGTTTATTGTCACATATTACGTATTTCCTCTTTATTTTCAGCTACATTGCATACAGAAATTTCATGATCGATACATATCGGTTGAATCCTACAGAATATTTGACCGTTACTGCTTGTCGACGAAATCTTGCTGGTGATGTTTGTGCAATAATGAGGTAAATTTCAATATGAGTTTAAGTTGTGATTCTGTTTTATGAATTTATTTGAAAAGTTGTTGCTCTGATTCTTTTTGTCACACTGCTTTAAAATTTAAACGTATTTCTTTTCCAAATTTAAGTTTCTCTTAATTTATGTACATTAAATAATGACTCATAAGCTTACTTTGAAGTTTTTGTGCAAGATATTAATTACAATAAACCCCATAAAGAAGTTCTTTTCTCAGCTTATGAATGTCATGTCTCAGGTTTTAGCATACTTTAATTGCAACTAGATGAATGAAAACTTGCTACTGTATGAAAGAGAACTCTTTATTTTCAAGCAAATTGTTTTATATATTGATATTAAATCAGATTGAATAAGCTATAAAATGCAATATTAAATGTTAACATATCCTCAGTAATTTTCGCTGATGATTTTTTTGTCATTCTGTAACTGAAGCGCCCCTATAATTTCTCTTCACCAGCAGTCAATTGCTATTCTTCATTTTGTTGGTGTTTGTACTAAACATTTTTAATTTATTGAAAACTAAAGTAAATTGATTTTTATTATTTAAAATTATGGTTCCTTTTTGTAAGAATATTTTAAAAATGATTCTAGCAAAGCCCTTAAGTTGCTTGTTAGTCACATTTTTTGTTGTACAATAATACCTGTGCTTTTTGAACTGTGTACATGCAACTTTTAAGGCATACATAATATTGGAGCTCCCAACTGGTTCCTTTCCCCCTATAAATCTCTTTTGTGGTTTCAAGTCCCTAACATAACACCCCCCCCCCCCCCATAACACCCATTCAACAAGTTTCTTGTTGAAGAGAAATACTTTTAGTAAAAAAATAATTTTTCAGCCCATCCATTGGTTAAAATTGTCCAATTCTAAATTCAAAAAGTGGCAGATAATCAATTAATCAATGCATCCCTTATTTTAACCTGCAGAAGTTATGATTAAGGTCTCTCTTGCCCCCCCCCCCTTGTTTTAGAATATAGGTCCTCTTTTCTTCCTAGGGGCCAACTAAAAATCTGTTGGGAGCCCTGTAACATATATTATATATTGTATTATAATGATCAATATAATTCATTACATTTTTTTTTTGTTTAGGGTGCATGCGTTTTTAGAGCAATGGGGTCTTGTCAATTACCAAGTTGATGCAGATAGTAGGCCTACTCCTATGGGTCCACCATCAACCTCTCATTTTCATGTTCTTGCTGATACTCCATCTGGCTTGCAACCTCTAAATCCACCACGTACACAACAAGTAATTCATGTGTTTTTTTTTTTCAAAACCAATTGATGCTAATCATGTTCCATTGATTCATTTTTATTTTATAGAAATTTTCATGTTGAGAATGTAACAAATTGATCAGTCCAGTTTTAAAATGATTTTCATGAATAGGTTTGCTTGTGCTAAATTTGAATTAGTATCAGTCTTATTACAAGATTACACTATGTGTGCAGGCTTTCATGTTTTTGAATGAATTTCTGCCACAAGTTTTTAATGGACAAAATGTTGCAGTCTGTCATCGGCTGGGCAAGAAAAACTGATGTATTTTGGTGGGAACAGCAATTTAATCTGAGTTGTAAAATAATATCGCATTCCCATCCCAAGGAGGCTATGACTGAAACTGAAAAGAAAGTGAAAATGGCAATAAATTCAGAATTAGATATGTTTTGCCTAGTTCTTTTTCATGTATTAATGAAACATTTTAATTTACATTACATTTTGAGTTAATAAACTTATTTCCAGTAATATCTAGAATTGACTTTGTTGCACCCACTTGAAAATGTTAATCTATTTACATCTAAAATGATTTAAGTCAGTACCTGTTGTAAAAAATAACATTAATTTTTACCAATCAATGTTAATCTTAAACTTATGAAGTTTTTAAAATATAAAATTGGTCTGAAAAAAGGACATTAAAATGGTGATAGGATTTAAAAATCACTGAATTTTCTTGGAAAAATTAAGGAATTCCAGGGTTTGTACGCTCCTTCAAAACTCCTCCAATACTCCTTCATTTAAGAAATTTTTTTTGAAGGACCCTTCAAACTTCTTCATTTGGTTTTAACTCTTTCAAAAGTCCTTCTTTTTTCGTTCAAGACTACATAATTTTCCTCTATGACAGTCATTTAAAATACTTTGATCGACAACCTGTTAACTTCTTCACAAGGGCGAAAGGGTGAGGGGAGAGGAGCCGAGTCACTCGCAGTCGAGAAAGAAAAATAAACACATTAAATGTGGAGATACAGACTCATTTTTTGCATATGAGAAAAGAAGATAATTTTTATCCATAATTAAGTGTTCATATATTTCATTCATCATGTTTTATAAAAAAAATTCTGCCGCTTGATAACGTATTATCAGATGGCAGTATGAAAGACCATTTATCGACTCGAAAAACTACAAGATTTAACGGCTTGTTGCAAAAAGCAGGAAAAGAAAGAATATAATGCAATAGTTGACAAACTTTTCTGAAATTCGCGTAAGAATCTTCTGTTATAGAAGTTAAAATAGAATTATTAAAGATAAATCTCAGTTACAAAACAGAAAGACAACTTTAAGTTTTTTCATAACATCTTCGAGGAATTCATGACATTCAACAAATGTTATTAAAGAAAGAAGGGACGATGTGAATTGAATAGGGGGATAATCACCAGAACAAAAAAATTTTCACACCTCTTGATTGCATTTGCCACTTTTTTTTCATTTACAGGGGTGGGGGGTGCACACTCTACAAGAAGTTTAGATAGAGTTGCTGCATTTAGCTAGATAAAAAATAAAATAAAAAAACTTTGAATGAGTTTGAAAAAAAATAACAGAAGGAATTCTTGTTGCTTGAATGAGCGATAGCGTTAATTCATATAATATACCTTTGATATGACTTCTTTTAATAAGTTTTCTCACTTGCTCCGTTTTAGTGCCACCTCTGGTACTTATGCGGATTTTGAAAGACTGTATTTGGTTCCTTTTGTGTTTTTCTAAATTTTTTATGCTTTACTGATATGCGGTAAAATGTCTCAAAATTATTAAGCAGAATATTGAACCTCAAATATCTAAAATCGGCGATACCACAATGATTCTGGATTTTAAAATTTTTCCGATGTTTGGAGATCGCTGTAGAAGCATCTTTCATAAAATTGTTTTAACGTTAAAAATGAAAAGGAAACTGCTCGTAAAACTACTCTCTGAAAATAAAAAAGGGTATATAATTGGTGAATTTGAAGTGCATGGTAAAAGGGATCATGGTAAAGGAGGTGATAAAAGATGTTTTGCCTTGAGGGTAGACTGGTTCATGAAATTTTGACAAGGGGAATAGAGAGGGTGATAAAAAGTGACACACAGTTTTTATAACAGTATGTTTATGAAAAATATGACATGTGACAAGGGGAGGAGTAAGTTATAGTGTGACACTTTGTGACAAAGGGGAAAGAAGTCAAATATGTTTAAAAAAAGTGATATTTATAGACATTAGACAGCCCAAAAATACTTCTTCAAAGTCTTATTTTACTCTTTCAAAACTCCTTCATTTTATTTCTGAAATTGAGTACGAACCCTGGATTCAAAAAATAAATTCAGAGATAACTATGAAAAATACTTGAGAGATTTTATGTGAAATGCAGGGGAAAATTTCTTTTTCGAGCTAATTAGGGTTTGACTGTATACAGACACCCAGAGATATGTCTTTAAATTTTTCATTTTAATCATACATTAAATTCATTATTTAAATTTTTGTTTTTAAGATTTAGTTTTCACATTTTAAAGCATTTGTATTTATTTCAGCCTTCTGCTGCTCAGCAAATGTTGAACTTGGATAAAGGAAAGGAAAATGTTGAACCTAAAAATGATGAAACAAAACCAAATCTCAATGACAGCTTTGGACTTCGTTTAGATCAGTATGCAAAAAAGAATGCATACTTGAAGGTAAATGTGAACTGATTAAACTGTAATAAATTTGTCAATTTTGAGCTTAACTTTACAAGTGTGAATGTGTGAAATCATATTAGGAAGTTTTTAAAAACAAATTTTGGGTTCCAATGCAAGGAAAAAGATAACCGATTGTTTATATTCATATATATTTATTTATTTTCAATTCTTACTATGAAAAGTATGTTCTACCACATAAAGAAATTTTAGATTTTTTCTCTCTGTTGTAAACTTTTACTTTACAAACAGACCTAATTTTAAAATTTATGTTCTCATTCGTTTAACTCTATAAACTCAATTGTTTTTAACGAAAAAAATGTGTTTTTCTCTAAAATATGAAAAGTTGACACTTTTGTGATGCAGCCAAGATTGACCTCTGGCTCCCCCAACATTTGTTCAAGAACTCAGTGGTTAGAAATTGTTGCCTCTTTTTCAAAATTTAGATCTATTTAGGAATAAATCTAAATTTCTTGCAAAAAATGGTATAATGCAGCAAATGGTACAAAATTATTACTTATACTTAATTAAATACATATTAACTTTAAAAGTGGTAAATTAGCCATTTTTTGTTCAGTTTTTGAATATCATAGCTTTCAGGTTCTATTTTGATGTGATTTTTGGATATTATCCCTTTCACTTTTTTTTTTTGATATCATCCCTTTTACGTATTTTTTTTTTTTTTTGGATTTCCTCCTTTAATTGAAAATGGAGAAAGCCAGAGAAAATTAGCTGGCATATATGGAATTTCTAAAACTACAGTGTCTGATATAGTTAAAAACAAGGAAAAAATAACAAAAGTATTTGAATAGTATTTTTAATTATTGTTTCACTTTCAATAATGTTAAACAATGAAAGTGGAGCTGAACAGAAAGAGTAAGGGTGAATTCCTCAAAAAATGAATACATGGTGCAAGAAATGACAAAAAAAAAAAAAAAAAAAACATTACCGCCCTTTATAAGTTGACCACCTGTCTAAGTTGACCGCCAAAGTACTGCACCGCGAGTGGTCAACTTACACAGGTTTCACTGTACCCAGGTCTGGGTACCCATTATACTGCACACAAAAAAAATACCCCTTCAAAGTGCTTCTGACACCATTCTTGATGATTCTCATGTAAAATGAGCGCTTGAATCAAATTATGAGAACCATTTTCCCCCATCATTCCCTCTCCCCTTTGATATCACTCCCCCTAATTTTATTCAGTTTTCAGCAGTTACATGGCAATTATTTATATTTTATTGGGGAAACAGCATTGTATTCACCATTAATGTTCTTCTGAAGGGTTAAAGAAGTGTATAGTTCAAAAGCATGAACATTTTTACCAAGTTGGGACACTCAAGCAAGTACCCCCCCCCCTCCTATAAAAAATCTAAAAATCCTCACGAACAATTTTTTTTTTTCATAAAGGTTCGTTTTACAATTTTTCACTTAAAATTAATGAAAATTAATGGACATTTGAAAACATTGCATATTACATGCGACTTACACTGAAGGTCTTAAATGCAAAGAAAATTTCTGTATTATTGACATTTATTCAAATTACATTTACAGATATAATTAAGATTTTAAATGAAATTAAGTTTACTCATAATATACATTAATGTATATTTATATTTCAGAGGGCACCACACCCATTGTTTACCATCATTCGATCAAATGCTTCGAAATTATCGAAGCATTTGATCAATCCACCAGATTTTGTTTTGTTATAAAACAAAATAGTTGTGACTTTGGTTGCTTCAGAGTGTTTTTGTTAGGATGTGAAGTGAAAAAGAATATTACATATAAGGAGAAGTGATAGGAATAGGATAGTGATAGGAATAAGGATGTAGGAACATATTGTATATCTTTTTTTTTTCCATGTGGTCCGCAGGCCGTAAGCTGAACATCACTGTTATAAATGAATGAAATACTACGAATTCACTATGAAATACCAAACCGTAAAACCTAATACATTCAGTATTACAAAACAACTGAAGAAGCACAATTTTTCTAACAGACTATTTAGCTTGAAATGTGAACATAAAACGCTGGAAAAACAATAAGCCTTTTCGTTTTTTGGTAAAAACAGGATACACACATTTCCCAAGACAAGGGTTTAAGAAAAAGCTCCAACTAAATAGAAGAGGTGTCAGAAAAAAAATTATTTTCCTGCTCTAAATCTTCAAAATTCAAAATGGGTACCTGGTTATTGAGAGTAAGGGAAAAGTTTGGTCATTGACGCTAGGGTTAACTCCATGCTTTTTTAAAACAGAACTATGATACACAAGAAGATAGTACATTATTTTGTGCAACAACCACAAAGGTAGTTATTATATTACCAATTTTGTGCAGAATGTGCACTCATATAAGATGTCAGTTGGTGTATAAATAATTAAAAATTAAAACACAAGAAAGAAAATTAAGAACGTTCAACTATTTATAAGCTAGAAATTGCAATAAAAAAGATAAGTTATTAAAATTTTCTGGATTGAATATAATTTTCTGTGTATAAAATAAGTCATATCTGTATTGAGTACCATAACAAAACAAAATAAATCTTTATAATGTATATACTGTTTAAATTTTTGAGTAAAAAAAAATGAAACCTTTTGTTTTATTTTCTTAGAAAGTTGAAGAAATAATTGAAATCGTAAAATTTGCATAGTAATTTATTCTGAAGATTTACTGCTGCAAAATTTAAATGATAAGCTGTGTTTGCAATGCAATCAAAATTAATTCAACGCAGAAAAAGTTTAATTTGGGATATTTATGGCACTAATGTAATGATCAGAGTTTACATTTGATAAAGCAGTTGAAGTTGTTTTTAGCGGAAATCACATTATCCTGTCCCAAGTTTTAGCCTCTGCTTGAATACAGTGAAATGCAATGTACAACTTATTTGTGAATATTTTTTAGAAGAAAGTAGAATATTTGCATCAATATGTATCTAATTGAAACCTTACATATATATGTTAGCTTCATTTTTGTAATTAACCCTTTGCTTTTCAGAATAAAGCTGCTGCTACTGTTTCTAGAGAGTGGACTGAACAGGAGACTCTTCTTTTGCTAGAAGCATTGGAAATGTATAAAGATGACTGGAACAAAGTGTGTGAACATGTAGGCAGTAGAACTCAAGATGAATGTATATTACACTTTTTGCGGTTGCCTATTGAAGATCCATACCTTGATGACCCAGCCGCAGGAGGTGGAGCTCTGGGTATAGCTTTTATTTATATATTTATTAATATTTTCATCGTATATTAGCTGTAACACCCCAATTCTTTAAGTTAGATTTGGGTCAAATTCGAACAGTGTTGAACCTGCTTATAAACAGACGGACGCTCTTTTTTTATTTGTCAAGAAGATTTCGTGAAACTGAAATTCCAGTCGTATTATAATGTAAGTGCCATAAGTATTTCCATATCTTAAAATGGAAAACGTAGGGAATACCTTAGAATATTAGTAGTTGCGAAGATCAAGATATCTCCTTGAAACTTCAGAAATGAGTCTAATCTAATTTTTTTATTTTTTTATTTTAGTAACTTTTTTTTTGTTATGCCCTCATTTAGAAAATTGGAATGAAATGTAATTAAAACTCGTTAAAATTGAAAGATATGATGTATGTTTAGTTAGTTTCAGCATTGTTTCTTCTTTGTATAATTTTTTGAATTTTCTTTTTACAGGTCCACTGGCATTCCAACCTATTCCATTTTCTAAGTCAGGAAATCCCATTATGTCAACAGTGTCATTTCTTGCTTCTGTCGTTGATCCTCGAATTGCTGCCGCAGCTGCTCAAGCTGCTATGGGTATGTTTTTCAAAAATAGTTATATTTATAAAAATTAGTACTATGCAGTAATAAGTCCTTTAAGGGACATATTTTCTGGTCCCTATCTCTTTGAATTGGGACCTCAATGTATTTTCTTCTGTTTAAGGGACAGTAACAGTGGAAACTTAAAACTAATGTGTGAATGTATTCAAAGTATTTAGTTCACTGGAGTTTTGAAAGTTTGACATTAATGTGTTCTAATATGATTCATTATAAAATTCTTGCTAAAATTTATATGCTTGTTTTCCTCCTCAACAATTTATTCATGTAGGCTATCAGCTGATGGATAGTCAACGGCACAGAAGTGCAGCAGAGCTGTGTGCAGAAAATTTGAAATGTGAACAGATTGATATTTATACTGCATTGAATTTTAAATTGTACATTGAACGCAGTTGAAAAGAAAATCTCCCCTGTAGACTGTGGTCAGAGTTGTGCATGAAAGTCAAAAGTTAGAATGAGACAATAAAGATAAGGCTACTTAGTTTTTCCATAGAAGTACCGAAACAAGGACATTGTGATATTTGTCATAACGCTTGATAAGCTTCAAAAGCTCTCCAAATAAAATTCAAAGCTTTGCATACAGAAGTGTTCAATGGCTTTTTTGACTTCAGTATTGCTTCCAAAGCACCTTCTGTCAAGATTCTTCTGCCAAACCGGAAACATATGGAAGTCACTTAGTGGGAGGTAAGGACTGCCCCTGTGGCAGAGAGCTGCCGAAACGGCGACATTGTCGCAGAATAAGAGAGAGTGCAGAAAGATATTTCACTAGGGGGGGGGGATTGAAAGGGGGGAAAAAGTCAGCAATAAAACCATTCTGCAGAACAATACCAAAGGATAGCTGTTTCACGGTAAAAATGCAACTTGACTACGAATTAAGGAAAGGGTCTGATTTCCTGTGAAAAATAAAAGAATTTACGTTTTACAAAAAAAAAAAAAACTTTGATAAGCGCCAAATCGAGCGATCATTGACTGTGGTAGTCTGCAACATCGGAGATCAGCAGGTATGGCATGGATAAAAACCAGTTCCAACCAGAACTTCTCCTCTCCCAAAGTGATTTTAAAGCAACCTTGTGTTGATCAAAGAAGAGTGGTTTTGCATTTGCTTCCCAACACACATGTTTGTTTGTGTGAAAGACTTGTGCCAACTTATTTTCTTTTCGAGCTTTTTCTCACCTCTGTTGAAAAATTAATTTAAGCCCTTAAAAAATGGCTTATTTGCAGTGTCGTAGGTTGCAGCAACAGGAAACAGATGGAATACATGATAAATTGTGTGGTATTTTGGGCTGACCAATAGTTATTTAGATAGAGGTGCTTATATGAATGAAAATCTTTTCTTTTTGGAGGAGTAATGGATTTTTTCCAAAATGATTATTCTAATTAAATTATTTTTTCTTAGTATGGAAAGGGAACTTTTGTTTGCTCCAGTACTTGATTTAAAATATTTTTTCACATGAGGGAGAAGGCAGAGTTGAGATTTCTTTTTTCCTTTAAATGCATTAATTATGCTTTAAACTTTGCAATAAATTTTGCTTTAGTATTTTAATAAAATCTTATTTCTTCTGGGGGGGGGGGGGTGATTGAATTTTTGATTCGTTCTGACTAAAATGTGTTTTTTAATTAAATTTATTTTCCTTTTAGGGGGAAGGGGAATACTTTGTGTATAATATTGTGTATTGCATACATTATTTTTATTTTTTTTAATGGGAAGGTGACCTTTATTTATTCATCCCCCCCCCCAAGTCACATGCATGTTTTAGTTTTTTTTTTTTAAACTGTAATGCATATTTTAATTTAAAATTATTTTTCTTTGGATCTTATTTCTTTGAATATTGAATAGATGTTGCATCAGGGTCGTTCTCCAGAAAACATAACTTTTGAATGTAAATACTTTTCAATTTCGAAACTTTTTGTTTCTTTCTTTTTTCATTCTTACACGAAAGTGTTACCTACTAGAAGTAACCCTAAACCAATTTCCAGCTAATTTCCAATTATTTTACTCATAACTAAAATAATAAAAAAATGCCTTGTTCACAGAAATAATAATAATAATAAAAAACTTTTGATATTTAAAAATTGAGGCCAACTTAATATCAAAGTAGTAATTTTGTTAATTGTGCAAACAAGTAGCTATTTTAATGATTAGTGGGAATATAATATTAAGCTTTGTTAAAGTGCTGCTTAATTATTATGTATGTTAAAAAAAGTATTTAGCAAATTCGAGGATATACCGGCAATTTAGAATTTTGGTAGAATGCCTGTTATTGATGTATTTCCCCTCCATCAGTTATTTTCACCTCAGAAATAATGACATTTATAAGATCTGTCACGGAGGTGAGGAATCTCTCCATTAATATAGACCTAATAGATACATTTTTTATGGAAAATTTTTTTTCTTCGTTGCTACAATCTGCACATGTTAAGCATATGAAAACATGTTCACTTCTTTTTTTTGCTTTAATTTATATCCCTGAAATTCAAGTTCAGGTAGGTGAGAAGTCAGAATAACGACACTAAGTTTTTAAAGCAATATCTATTTTCTTGTTCTTCGACAAAAATCTCGCAACTTCAACTATTGCTGAAAATAAACAAAAGGGCTCCCTTGTATCATCTATATATATAAAAATGAATGTTTGTCTGTATGTCATCCATGAACTCAAAAACTACCCGGCAGATTTGGCTGAAACTTTCACCGTTTGTTATTTTTGGTACTGGGAATGTTTATAGACCAGTTCAAAAAAAATACGATCAATAGTTCCTTTTTTATTCCAATTTAAGTCACAATCCATTGGATAAATACGAATAAAATTATCGGCTGCAGAAATTAATTCGCGTGAAAGATCTCATTGATAAGAAGTTAGCTGTTGCCATTTTTCTTGAGTTTGAACAAATAAATTCTTTCTTTATTGTTTTATGGCTTTTCATGCAACGGGGGACTTTTTCTATTTGATATTTTTAGCGATTGATTGATCTTGCAAACTGCGTGAGTACAAAATTTGAGTATAGTCCCGGCTTCACTTGATACCTGGACCGATTATTATGAAAATTGCTATATATATATGTATTTTTCCACGGAGAAGGTGCATAATATGCTCATTGAAGCCACTCGCCACCAGGTGGCACTGCGGTTTGGCAACTTCTGCCCCGTTCAACCGATTGTCATGAAAATCAGTATAATGATGTATTTTTTTGTTGGCGCAGCAATGCGCGTCGGGTACAGCTAGTGGAAAATAAAATTTGATGTCATTACTGCCATGTGTTAATGAGGAATGGCATTTTGTGTTTAGGTAACAGAGGTGAGAATTTATATTGTGACATGACTCCTTGTCCTTCTAAAACGAACTAAAACACAATGTTAAAAAATTAAATATATTTAAACAATTAGTATTTCAGACACTTGTGAAAGGAATAATAAATAAGTATATACTTCTAATTAAACAAGTTATTAAGCAACATAAACAATCACACAAGGTGTGTGACATGCCACGGAGGTGAGAATTCGCATGTTGTGAACCAGAAATATACTAAAAAAAAAAATTAGTATTAAAAAATTGTTGGCTTTTTTAAAGAGAGATATTTTTGACGAAATTAAAAATCATTGCTAAATGAATTGTTCCTTAAAGTTTTTACTGTAAAAGGCATGTGACAGAAAAGTTACACTTTTAGAAGAATGACCTGTCAGTATTTTTCTGGTATTAACCCATTCCATGCCCAGCCTGAAACCCCTTAATGCGCATGCCGCAGATAACGAATGGAGTTGCTTTTTACTACGTTGTAATATCACTTTTCTCCCCATTTTGCTATCGGGATTTTAATGTTGTTTTTGCTGTTCAGCTTGCATTCGAAAATCGCTTCGCTTTATTAGTTTTTTTGGCACTGAGTTAAATAGTGCAATAAAATACAAGGTTGCTGAAATATTCATTAAATTTACACAGAACATAACGCGAAAATAATAAACAATAGAGGATAGGATGAAAAGCAATTATTTTTATAACACTAATTATTTTATTCATTTATTTTTCTTTTTGCTTTTATCTCAGTATATCATTTTTTTTCTTTTTATACACTTAAGAAATCTTAAGAACTGTTAAATGTAAGATGATCTATCTTGCAAAAGGGCTCAACAAAACATTATTTAAACAATTGACTGATCGATCTAACCTGTGAGCAAGGGAATTGAATGGACAAAAATGCTTTAACTGTGGGAATGATTTTCTAAGAGGACAAAAAGTATTTTTCAGTGCCTTTTGATACATTGTGACCCTTCAAAACGACCAATAAACAGAGACATATCTCTTTACTGGTCGGTTCTTTTATCGTAATTTCAATGACTTTTAAATCCTTTCTGAGTGTCCAGACATCAGTTGCTCAAGCGTGGGAAGTATTTTAAAGATAAATGATTACAAAAGATCAAAACTTGCGGCTTAAAGGATACTTTTGTGCATGCAACTAAAAGCCCCCAGCTGAGGGAGAATAACAGACTGCCTGGGTGGATTCCCTAAGGAGGTGTCTGCCTTGGTGTCTTGTGGTCAACCCTTCCACATTATTTTCGTACAACAAAACAGTTTGAATCAGAAAGGAATTTCAAAGCAAGCTTTACTGCTTGTGTTTGGAAACATGTCTTCAGAAGAAAAAAAAAAGAAAATCTTGCTTGAAATCAAGTCGGATTGTTTTTCTTTTTTTAAAACATTCTTGGATAAATTTTAGTTAGTTTAATAGGATTATTTACTAATTAAGGCAATTTGATTATTGAAAAGAAACCAAACATTTTATTTCTGTTCTTAAAATCTCATAAAAAAGGTGCAATTAAAACATAGGAGCTATTTTACAATAAATAAAGTCTGAAAAAAAAAGGGAGAAAAGAAATGTTTCGTTTTGTTTGAGTAAAGCGAAAAGAACTCAAGATATTATCATTTTATTTGTACTGCAGTATATATTTTATGTTTTGCATGGTCAACTATTAGTATAGTCAATGCGGTCGTCATAATTTTTGTTTGTGAAATTAAAAATATTCAAAACTGTATCACTAAAATCCATCAAAGGGTGCTGCGAATGTAAAAAGTTATAAGTTTGAAAATATCATGATTTAAAAATAAATAAATAATAAAAAATAATAAGAGTATACAAATAAATAAAAAGTGTAGTAAACACATTATAATTTTTAAAAAACATACTGGTAAAAAATTAAGATGTGTAAGATAATTAAAAAAATAATGTTGTGTAAAATAAATTATAAAATTTGAGGTTAATGAAAAATTTAGTGAAGGATGCTTGTGTCAGAAGGTGGATTTTTGATAACAAGAAAAAAATATCTCTGTTTATTTGCTTTATTCAGGCATAGAAATATTGGTAAATGTGTAAGGAAATATTTTCACCCTTGTTCATCAGGAGTTTGAATGCCAGAATGCTAAGAAACAAAGCTTCCACGAAAAGATAAAAATATAATGCCTGATTATTTGAAGCATTATACGTGTCCCATCTAAGAGTAATTGAAAGGTTAATATCTTAGTAAAATAAAATAAATTACAACAAATTTCGTGAAATACTATAAATTACATCCCTTTTGTCTAAGAAAAAGAGCTTGATTACCGCTCCCCTAAAAGCACCAGAACCCAACAGAGAAGCGCAATAACAGGGTTCTGCCCCTGGAAGGATCGCCGACACATATTCGGCCGAAGCAAAAACTGCTAGAAACGCCGTGACGACACAGGTTCGTTGAAGGCAGTTAAGAACAATTTTCTTGCGACGAGCCTGAATCGGCCGGGGCAATATTAACACAAACTGCGCGGCCGATCCTGTATCGGCCGGTGCAAGGAATGGGTCAAGAACTACAGATAAGTGCTAAGAGATGAAGAATGAAAACTTAATATGAGAGTGGCATCTCTGTTTAAGCAATTACCCCCTGCTATAATAAAATAATTTACATTAGCATTGCATAAATTAGCATAATAATTTACATTGCTTTTGGGTAGATTTGATTTTTTTCTCTACGTATCAATTGCTGTTACCATAATGTTAATATTTTTAACCCTACAGATTTAGCTCAAGGTCCCTTTTTTTTCCTCTTGCAGAAACTGAAAATCTGTTGGAAGCCCCGATACTGAGCTTTAATGCTTTTTGTTTTTGTATAAATGAATTTACTTAACCAAAAAGTTGTGCAAACTCTTTTAGTAAATAAATAAATTTTTCACTTTTGTGATAAATTGCGCTCAAGTTTGTCCATGAGTTCATTTTTCACTTCATGGAGCATTCTTGCAGAAAGAAATTTGGTCCAGAAAATTTGTCTCGGAAAGTAAAATAAAATTCTGCCACAGGGAGGACTGTAAAGCGGATGGTGTAGGCGCTAACAACCAAGAGCTATAATATGGTTTTAAGTTGCCATATCAAAGTCTGGTCTTACATTGTCAACCAACATCAGAAAGCTAGATTTGAGAAAGCCAGGTTGCTTTTTTTGAACTGCCTCTTTCAATTTCAACAGGGTATCTCAGTACTGTGTGGTATCATCCGTATGCAAAGCTCTGATGTTTTCCTAGGGAACTTTTTGAAGCTTGTTAAGTGGTATGACAAATGTTTCAACATGCTTGGTACTTATTTAGACAAAGTTGTCTTATTTTTCATGGTTCATTATATTGTTTGACTTTCACACACCCAGTCGCCAGGGGGAACTTATTTTCCTACTCAACTTCGTACGTTATTCATAACTGTCAGCATTTTAAAATATCATTTATTAATGAAAAAGTGCTAAATGTTAAATGGTTTTATATGGAATTAAAACATATGTTATAAACAGTGATAAATAAAAGATTTGAAATGGGAGGTACTAAAATACCAGATACTATGTGAATGCGAGAAGTTTTTTATTTGTTTTGTGAATGAACAGAACTGTATTCCACTTTAAGAGGGGAGAGAGTGGGAGCAGTTTTATCATAGTATTTTTCCTTCAATGTTTTCATGATCATTTATCTGATATTGTAATTTATAATTATGTATCCGAATTCTTTCATAATTTCTCAAGAACTTGAAGAATCAAAGTCTATGTTTATTTATTTACTTACTCTATTTCTGCAGAGGAGTTTGCCAAAATTAAAGATGAAGTACCATCTGCTTTACTGGATGCTCACATTAAGAATGTTGAAGCAGCTGCAGTTAATGGAAATACTGATCCAAAATCTGGTTTAGATATGACTGGTATTGCTGGTACATTAGAACGTGATGAAGCAGGTAAAATCCTAAACATTACTAGAATGAATCTTTATACATAAATGGCTATTTTTGTATGTATGTCTGGGGTAAGCTTCAAAACTACTGGACCGATATTGACAATCTTTTCATCATAGATAGCTACATTATCAGGAAGCAACATAGACTATAATTTATTTTTAAACTCAGTTTAAAAAACGTTATGATGGAAAACAGTAAATTTCATGTAATTTTCCTATTAAATAAATAAATATAAAACCCATTGTTAGAAAAATTCTTTGCCTTACAACAGCAATGTGAATAGTAATTATAATGAAAATTTTGAATCAAGGCTTTTCTGGAGCAATCATGACGTTTATTGCTTTCTTAGGAATTGTATCCTCATCTTTATACATAAATGGCTATTTCTGTATGTATGTCCGGGGTAAGCGTCAAAACTACTGGCCCAATATTAACCATTTTTTTTCACCATAGATAGCTACATTATCAGGAAGCAACATAGGCTAGAATTTATTTCTAAAAAACTTAGTTTATAAAAGTTATGATGGAAAGCAGTAAATTTCATTTAATTTCCCTATTAAATGAAGAAATGTAAAACCCATTGTTACAAAAGTTCGTTGTCTTGCAACAGCAATATTAATAGTTATCATAATAAAAATTTTGAATCAAGGCTTCTCTGGTGCAAGCATAAAATTTATTGCTTTCTTAGGATTTTTATCCTCATCTATCCCAATAATCGATAACGGAACGAAGTAAAAAGACAATTGATTTTGGCAACAGTTGGAAAATAGTGTTTATTGTCGAAAATTACACAGGCCTGCAAAATTTGGGTCAGGAAAAAGTGATTGTATGGTATTGAGTGACTTTTATTCTACTGGATGCGCTGATTTCAAGTATGACATCCATTTTTCTCAATCAATGAAGATATTTTCACCAATTGGGCTTTAAACATATAGGCAGAAAAACCTATTTTTTCCTTTTCTGAGAGAAAGAATCTTTTAAAAATATAAGTAAGTTTATTACTTACACTTACAAACGAGTTTATGCAAAAAAAAATACAATTGGAAATCAATAGCTACATATATATATTAATTTCATAGAAATAAGAACATAGTAATAATTAATCATAACGATTCAATTATATCGGAAGGCAATCTTTTCAACTGGCGCTGTTTTTTGCAGCCAAAGACTACGTAATAATGTTTCTCGGCTTTCATTTCACCATGTAACCAAAATATCACAATTAAAATTATCTTTAAAACTTTTGTTAAAATGTAAAATATTCCGCTAACTAAATTAAGCAAATCTATAAACAGTACAAAAACTTCCATTAGTTTGTCTTTGTTCACAATTTCAAACACTGGCCAAGTTCTGCTACTTATTTTGAAAGAAAAGTTTTAGCATCATTTTATGATCACCAAAAATATCTCAGTATTTGGCAACAATATTTCTTTGACGAAAATTAGTAACAGACAGTTTTACAAAGTAGGGAGGGAAAGCATTATCTAAGGTATCCCAAAACGCAAATTTGGTAACATTTTAAATCGCACCAAGAACCCACAATAATTGAAATTTCGTAAAACAACTAAAGCAAGTATAGTGGGATTACACGCGGCTACATTTTTAAAAATTGTTTGTGTTTCAATAGCCATATAGAAAAGGCTTTAGACTATGTTCAAAAAAGAAAAAAAAAAAAATACTGATAAATTGTTTAAACAAGTAAAATTTCATGTTTTGGAATTCTTCAAATTTTTTTGCATAAATGACATGCTTTCGTTTCTAACTGAATACTATTTTGATCTTTATACTTATTGCTAGTTTACTTTTATGGGTGAATCACAGCAAAGCAGGGTGTTTTGAGTTCTTTCAGTTAAAACAGAAAACGAATGAAAGAAGCTATTGTTTCTCACAATTATTACTGACCCAGGCAACGCCGGGTATTTTTGCTAGTTTATATATAATTAAAGAATAAATAATCCTTATTTCCTTTACCAGCATTGGTGAGCAGAAAGATGCCTGTTGTATCCTCCTCTTTCTTATTTGCCCCGACATGTCTATTAAAAACTTCTAATTGACTCCATTTGTCATATTATTTAATTTTGTTTTGTCTATTTTTTTTTTTTAATTTCCCTTCATTTAAAACTGGGACTTTATAATGGACCACTAAAAGTGTGTACAGATCAGTCAAATTTTAAAGTTGTTTGTCCATTGGACCTGTGACTTATCTGTGTTCTTAATTTCTTCTAAAAATCTATTTTTTGTCAACTTTTCATTTAAAGACACTTTTCGTTCCTCCGTAATATGTATAATAGTCGAGTAATTGCGAGTTTAGTTCTATTTAGAATGAAATTAGAATAATCGAAAGATCATTATCGGAAAAATTACCACTTCCGACTCGGTAGAGTTCGAAACAATCTTTGGGTAGTGGGGGTTCAACTTTTTTTTCTCTTCCTACTTTTCCATTTGTCCTCCTCCCTTAGCTTTCCCCCAGTCTTCTAATGCAACTTTCCCTAATGCTTCATTAGTCAATTGCTGATGGCTACTTATTTTTTTGTTAATCACATCGGTTGATTTGAAAAGAAATCAATTTGCTCTTGTTTTCCAATACGATCCCCCCCCCGCCCCCCCCCCCAAAAAAACCCAAGAATGTTGCCAAAGCACCAATTCAGAAAAAAAATGATGAATGATATTTGCCTACTTCTTCTATTGCAGATGTAATACACAGATTTTAGTTCATAGTTTAAAAATCAAGCTTGTTGTATTTTCTGTGCTATTTGTAACTTGAAAATTAATTTACTTTTTATCAGACTTAACTTTCAGTTAAAGAATTATAGGATTGTTTTAGAAACTTAGGGTGCTGAGATATCGCTTTAAAAACATTGTCAAACATTTTGCATTATCACTTCACAAAAGCATTACCCAGCAGTACTTGAGAAGCATGAATGCAAGTTTTGATTGTGTTTGCTACATCTTTCTTTTTATTTTTTTAAATTGAAAATGGCATAAAGTTGAGAGCTGTCTGATCCTGAAGTGCTGATAATTGAACTTTATTAGACTTCTAATAAGAAGTACAGTAAAATTAAGGGTAATTATAAACGTTTCCTTTTTTGGCTATTTAGTCATCTATACTTAATGCACAGAGAAAAGCTTTCTGCAAACACAATTCCTATCTGAAAAATTTTCTGCGAATAATTTTGCCTAACTCACCCTTGAATAAAGAATTAAATTTATATTTAAATATGAAAGAGACAAAAAAAAAAGTGCTTTAAATCATTTAAATTTTTTTTCCCCCAATAACATATAGTTTTTTTTATTTTTCACCAACTGAAGAAAACTGCCTAAACCATTATTTTTTTCACACATGTGCTTTGAAAGGCTTTTGGAGATTAACGTTAGCAGTTGGAAAAAAATTTCTGGAGAGCCAAAAATTTTCTGCGAATGCTGTTCGCACATATGTCTATATTATGCAAGACTGTGCACAGAGAGGTTGAACTGAATCACAAACCAAGTTATATAGTGGCAGTTCTCAAGTAGAAATTAAAAATAAAATCTACACATGTTGTAATGATCTAATTTGAACTTTTTTTTTTCATTAAAAAAAATATTTGCAGAAGAATCAGCTGATAAGGAAAAGAAGGAAAGTACTCCACCAAGTCAAACAACGCCAGCTGCCCCAGCAGTTGAAATCAAAGTAGAAAATGGAATTGAAAAAGTGAGTTTTTACATCTATCTTTTGTAAATTTAACTTCAGTTGATGAAGTTTTTGTTTTAAACAAATTGCATGCAGATTAAGTTTAATTTCCTGCTAAATTTTTCTTTATTTAAACCTGTTGAAAAAATGGTGAAGGAGTCTAGATGCTTCTTTTTGTTCTCTATTGTAAGAATGGTGTTTATGCTGCACAGTTTGGTATTTTTTCATCAAAGGAATGTATTCTGTGAGTTATTGTAGCTGTAATAATTCAATACTGTATAATTTCAAGGACTAAATTATATTCTTAAAAATACTTTATTAGGTTATGGAAAAATCAAGCTCATCTTATTTATCATTTTCTTTTACCATTATTTGTATCTTATGGATATAATTCTTTTTTTCCCCTATCGCTTTAATGCTTTGAGTGTGTCTTATAAATGATGTGCTTTTATCCCATCCCTACCCAAGGAGAAGTCATTGAGTTATCTGAATATGCTGACATGTAAGGAGGACTTAGAATAATACAAAATTAGTATTTGAAATATACACCACTTTCCGGTTTTCTGTTAAATTTGATAGTTGATGCACCTAGAAACAAAGTCCTAAAATTACAATTTTTGAGATAACTAGTGCAAATGGTAGAAGAAATTTTTATCTGATTTGGGACAAGAGATATAATTATTAGCCCTGGTAGATGCTGATTTTAAAGAAACATTTCAATAAAAGCTCTACCTCAGGGTCAATGTTTCCACCATCGAGGGAGAACCTAGGATCACCAGAGAATTTTATTTTGATCAAAAAAGGTCAGGGAAATCATTAATTTTCTCAAAAACCTGAAGAAAAAAAATTTGAAAGTCACAAACAACTGCAGTAAGTTTGTTATGATTAGAGATTATATTTAGAGATGCACCAAATATTCAGTTGTTATTCCGTACACCGCTTATTCGGCAGACAAACCGAATGGTAAACAAATTCAGAAGTTTGACAATTCATAAACAAACTTTTTTTTTGTGCAATAAATGAGGTCGCAGTATAGTACTACAGTACAACTAATATACAACATTCAAATTAATTTTAATGTAAGAAAATATAAGTTTAAACTTGGTTATTTTTCTATTCTTCTTGAATCTTTAGACATAACATCAACCTCTCTGTAACTAACTTTCAAAAACAAAGCAGTTACCAAAAAAAAAAAACTTTATAATATTAAGTGTTTGTAAATATGTTAAAATATGTTTGTAAATAGTTAAATGCTAATTTTTTTAAATGTATGGAAATGAAAAAAATAAAATGATCATCATTTCACAAATTATTAAAACGGTAATTAATAATAATATTTAAAGTAAACACTTGGATTTTAATTTCTGAAGTTTCATACCATATGAGAATTAAATATTGTTGTAATACTTTTTAATTAAATTAATATTACAACTTCAATAGCCGTAAAATTTAGTGCAGGAACATTAGGGGTTTTCTAAGATTATTTATCATATAACATGTTACCATGATTATCAGCTATCAAATCATTGCATTTTAGGAAAGAAACCAATTATTCATTTATGCAGAATTTCAGATTTGCATGAATGAAATTAGTCACTCACTGTGTTAATTTGCTTTTCTTTTTGGAATGATTTATTCTTTATTTATATCAAATTAATAATAAATTATACTTTTAATGTTGATAAATTTAGGATTTAAATGGAAATACATTTACATTTCACAGAAGACACAAAAACCATAAATTATTTTAAACTGTTGTAAAATAAAGTTAACGTATTGCAGTTAGAAACATTTAACTGGATATTGGTATTCGGCTGTATATTCAATTAGAATTTCAACCAATTGTTCAATGCTCAGCAACATATGAGGCAGTGAGAAGTAAAGGGATGTAAGTGGCAAAATTAAAAATTTTGGGATAACCATTGCAAATGGTAGGTGAACCTCTCCTCTGTCTTGAGGCAAGAGATAGTACTAGTAGCCCTAGTAGGTGCTACTATACCACATGATTTAGAAGTCATTGAAAAGTCAGGGAATTCAACTTCTCAAAGTGATTGGGAACCTTGAAGTGTGAATTTTTGGATGGGTTTTTCTCAAGACGTAAAAAATGGCACTTGCATCCCTTTGCTTTTCACTGCTTCAATTGTATATTCGCTTTCCCTTGAAATGTTCAGAAAAATATTAAATGTGTTTCATTCAAGCAACTATGTTTTCAAAAAAATTTTATTATTATCCTCTGTATTATTTTATTTAGCCTGAGTCTATGGATGTTGATCAGCCCGCTCCAGAGAAGCCCGAAGTACCTGCTGATGCCAAACCTGTAAATGCCAATGCAGAATCTAATGAAGTAGCAACTGAGCAACAAGCTGAAAACAGTGAAGTCGATGGAGAAAAAGCAACAAGTGATAGTCAACAAGAATCAGCTGATTCTGCTCCTGCAAAGCCTCCAGAAACAGATCAAGATAGGGTTTTGAAGGATGCTCAGTTGTCTACGGCTGCAGCAGCAGCTCTAGGTGCAGCCGCTGTGAAAGCTAAGGTTTTATTGACTTTTCTGCATATTTAATTAAATCTAAAATTATTACATTGTTATAGATATATTTTTTATCCATGAAAATTTGTATGAATAGATTGAGAGAAACATAGATCTCCCTAGAAAGAGAAAGGGCAAAGCTCTTGTATCCCAAAGAGAGCGACTTCAGTTTCGAAGGGCACTGAAACAAATCAAATTGGAAGTTAGGGCACTAAAATAGCAGCAGGATGCTGCATGCTGCCAAAAATCTGTGCTAAATATTTTGCAAATTCATTTCTCAATCTTTTCTGAACTAGAAAATGTTTGTCATGAAATTGGGGGGATGAAGGTGAAACAATCTTATAGCATTTATTGCTGGTTTACCATTTTTCGGATTTTTCATATATTGTACACAGTCAAGTAAATCTATTGAGCTTCAAGGTTTTTTTTTTGTCCTGCTGGTTTTGTATCTCCCCTCTCATCCCTTCTACATAAATCCCATTTCAAAAAGGAACCTATATTTTTATTTAAAATTTGCCAGTGAACTTGAATTCTGTTGAATATTCCTTTATTCTTTTTTGCTAATTATTTGTTTTATTGCTCTATGTTTTAGACCATTTATTTAGAATTTAATTTGCATTACAGATTTTTTTTTTTTTTTGAAACAACATGGTTAAAAACATACTTTGGATAACATTGTACTTTAAGAATTAAGATTTGATTGCATTGTTTTTTTTTCTCCTTCACATGCTAGATGTTGATTAAAAAAAACTTTTCACAAAATTAGGATATCAGTTTAAACTTTTCTTTTGCTGATACAGTGCAGAACCTTTTATCCGGGAACCAAAAAACCGGGAAACCAGAATACCGGCAACCTTTTGCCGATTTTCCCGCCATTTTTTAAAAATACGCATTTTTGGCAATTTTTGAAAAACTAAGCATTTTTTTGAAATACCACCTAAAAGAAAATGAGCGGTTTCTTAATAAATACCATATTACTCATCTATAACTCGGGAAAATGTTTACAAAAATGAGCTTCAAAGGGTTGTCATTAACGCAGGGGGGAAATTTCCGGAATATTTTCTTGAACTAAAAAGTACACACGTAAGTCTGAAATTTTTGTGTTTTATTCCAACTGAAAAACTAAAGAAATGAATATTGTCACATTATAATGCAATATTTTATTGAAAGGCCTTTAATTAAAACCGTTTAGAGCAGAAGTGACGTCGCAAAACAGCGTGAAACGCCGCGATTCTCGAATTTTCCGGATAGTTGATGGTGGAAACTATAAATCGTTAAACACAAGACTGTAATAAGGCTGCAGGAACTCATAAATTAAATTTCAATTGGTATTAACTTAATGTAAAAGCAATAGTTATCAATAATCGCTAACGCCAAACCTTTACAAAAAAGGGCAAAAAAAAAAAAAAAACGCGTTCATGAAAACAAAGTCTCCTCATACACTTTAGTAGAAGAATCGCTCATTTACGTTCAAAAACTTGTTTCGTGCCCTTCCCTTCATTCTCTTTTATTTAAAAACATCGAAAATTGGTGTTTTTCTTTCCTTTTCAAAATGAGTGTGAGGGTCACAGGTCTTATTAAATAACTTAAGGTTTTTGGTGTTTAAATTAATCTCAAAGAAGTAGTTTTTAATGTTTCGATATTGATAAGCGTATCTGAACTGTTTTCTTCTTATTTTAATACGTGTTACTATTTATTATAGTAATTTAAGTATTATAAACAATCGGCCAAAAGCTCTTTTTAGCAATCCAGAATACCGGGAAATTCAGATATCCGGGATAGCTATGGTCCCGAACTTCCCGGATAATTGGTTCTCTACTGTATGATATTAAATTTTCCTAAAAGGTAACAACAAGGTAAAAATCTTGGTTTGGCTTCTGTATTTATTCTTTGCCAGAATAATTTCACTTTGAAAATGAATGCTACTGCTTGTGCAATATGTTTGGCAGTACTTACATCTGCGAACAACTTTGCCCTTCATAGTTTTGAATAAATTCCAAACTAGAAACAGAATAATATATATATTTTTAATTCTGTTTTTCATCTTGCAATGACTAATCTTACACCCAGTGTCAGTGGTGCAGCGAGAGGGGGGGGGGGGTGATAACACCTAACCAGAGGCATTGGTTTTACCATAAATATGAATTCTAATACAATAGTTAAAACATATAAGAGGACTGTTTTGATCAAAAAAAAAAAAAAAACATCAAAAGGTATTTTTGACCAAAAAAATAAACAGAAGTGTTTAGAAAAATTAGAAATAGAAGTTAGCTCATTGTGCATACCAATCACCAAGTACAGCCCCTTTTGAACTGAGATCCTCAACATGATTAATCTTAGTCTGCGGCTCACTGTCTCATAAAGATTCATCTGTGGCTTAGCATTATAAAAGCATATTATGTATTTCTTTAGACATTGAAATTTTATGAAATTAAACCTTTTTATGTATTATTGTTTCCAAATTTATACATTTTTAAAATGTCTTTTTAACTAGCATCTTGCTGCTGTAGAGGAGCGAAAAATAAAATCTTTGGTAGCATTATTAGTTGAAACACAAATGAAAAAACTAGAAATAAAACTACGCCACTTTGAAGAACTTGAAGCCATAATGGACAGAGAGCGGGAAACGGTATGTAATGCTGTTATATTTTTATTTATTACTGAATCCCACCCCCTCACTATTGGCTTGTATACTATTGTTTACAAAAATATGTATAATTTTAGCATGACACATCTTAAAGTAATACATTTTAATGTTTTATAAAACCCAACCGAACAATATTTTGTTGTTTCAAGCACATGCAGTAAACTTAATTTTGCTTATAGCTGTCTTGTGATACTAAGAATATTTAAAAAATGTTATTAATTAAAACCTTGGAAGAATTTAAACTGCTACATTAGTAATGGACAATTTTCTTCGTAAAATTTTGCATGAAAATGCAATTTAACACTTTGTGTGATATGATTTACAATTACTCAAATTTTTTTTAAAAACTAAACTGCTCTTTTGAATTTATTTATTGAAATACCAGAGTTTCCTTATATTCCATGTATAAAGTAATGCTTTGCTTGAATATAATATCAGTTGACGTTACTTGCAGCTTGTGTATAGCACCTTTTCTCTACTTCTTTTAACCTGCAGATTGACAAAAATTTATTTAAAAAACTTTGCAGATGCTATTTTTTTTTTTTTTAATAAAAAATACTTTTTATCAATATTTAATAACTTTCATGCAAGTTCATTGTAAGGTTTTTAAAATCATTTTACTTGTAATATTTTTATATATAAATATATATAATTGTAAATATTATTTGAAAGTATTATCTTTGAGAAAATTCACATAAAAAAATAACGATGAAGTTAACATTAAAAAATAAGTGTTATCATTATTTATTTTCAATACTTAAAATTTTTCACTTCAAACAGGAGAAGAGCTTCGCAAACAGGCTAAATTGTTCCTTTTTTCGATACTGGCTACTGTACCAGTGATTGAGAATCTTTGGTATATTATATTGAATAGTAACAAAAATAATTAGTGACATGTTAATGTGCAATTCATTTGCTTTATGAGATTCTTATATTCCTCCTTCAATTTTTCCTCAATAGTATACTGAAATGGAATGCAAACAATGAACCATTATTTCAAGTTCCAGCCAACCTCTATTGATGTTCTTCTAATTTTTTTTCATGTATTTTAGCTTGAATACCAAAGGCAACAGTTAATTCAGGAACGTCAGCAGTTTCATATGGAACAGCTGAGAGCAGCAGAATTTCGAGCCAGGCAACAAGCTCATGCAATGCTGATGACACAACCAAGTGGAGGCTCCGGTGAACAGGGTCGTGACTCCCCAGTTTCTCTCCCAGGTCAGTGTGCTCCTCAGCAAGCTCGACCTAGTTATCCCAATTCTAAATCACCTGGTGCAAGTGCCACAGCATTGAATCATCAATCCATCGCATCTCCTTCAGTTACTTCTCCCCATGCTGTACCGGTTCCAGTAGCGTCGACTACTCCACAGCCAAGTCCTAGTCCTGTACCACCATCACCATCCCCTGCTGCGCCTACTTTACATCCTCCTTCCCAGCCATCTCCTCATCCATCTCCAGCACCTATTCCTTCTCCGGGACCTCCTCAAATTCCTCCATCGAATCAGCCGATGCCAATGCATTCTTACGTTGGACAGCAGCAACATCCTCCACCAACGCAACAGCAACATCCTCCTCCTGTACAGCACACTTACATGCCAGGGCATCCACCTTCAGGTCCACCTCCACCATCTCAGAATATGAATATGGCTCCACAAATGATGAGTCACCATAGCAGACCACCTCCAATGCCAGGTCCTGGCCATTATCCTCCTGCTGCAGCTTATCCCCCCAACGGTTCTATGATGTCTCATGGTGGAATTCGCCCTGCCGGTCCTGGAATGATGGCTTCGGGTGGTATGCCAAGTGGAGTACCTCGTCCTCAACATGGTATGGCCTTACTTTTGTAATAATTCTTGTGTAAGTTAATCATAAGGACCATTTTTAAAGAATAATGTTGAATTGATTATCTTATGTTGTCATTAAAAATGAAGAGGTAACAACTTAATTATATATTTAAGAAAAAGTGCCTATTTCTTTATGCTTAAAAAAATGTATGCCGTGTTTTCTCATGTAAAAACCATGCCATAAAAAATGGATTAAAATACTATTGATCTTAACACTAGAAAGACAGAAAACCCCCGTATACCTAGAACGACGGAAGGGGCCAGTGTGGCCCTTCTCAGATTTTTGGAGTGTAGTGCGCTTATACATTTAAATTCAAGAAATCAGATAAAATATATTTGAGAGGTGTATTCTAGATTTAATTTAGTAACATTTAGCGGAACTTTTAGCATATTTACAAAATTAAAATCTTAGACGAAAATGTACATGTAAAAATTTTCAATCGTATTCTTTTTTTCCTTTTTTAGATACTCATGTTTATACGCTTAATAATAGTAATAAACAGTAATAACAAAGTTAATTTACTTTCAAAAGTTAATAAAACTAAAAATACTTATGTACTAACCTTATTTATTTTCATTTTGTACAATTAATGCAAATCACTTTTCTCGAAGCACATTTCCCACAGACTGCCTTCTTGCATTCTGGACATGTGTTCCATGTATGATTTCCATTGCAGGATGTTTTAACCCTACATTTGACTCTTGTTTCTAAAATTTTGTTTTTTCGATTATTACATTTATCAATCGGTTTTTTTAAATCAGTAGCTTGTAGAACTTTTAATTCTACGTATGGAGCACAAAGCTCTTCACATAGCTGCCAAATAAAATTTCTATGACTAAGTTTTTTTCCGGTCACCTCTTTATAAAGAATCCAAGCATTTATCGCAGATATATCCAAAACATTGTGAAACATGTGCATAGGCCAATGACGAGTTCCCGATTTTGTACTATATAGACGTATCATTTGATCTACGATATCTACACCGTACTTCGTTTCATTGTAATACGTAACAGTTTCTGGTTTCTTTTTCTCATTGTCATCAATACTTACTGTACTATGAAGAGAGCTCAGTATCAATACATTTTTAGCTTTTTTGCCTTGGTATGCAGTTAACGTTATGTCCTTATCCATTTTGAATAACATAGTGGAATGAAGATTTTGCTTCCCTAATTTGACTATTGGTGGCACCTTTCTACGATCTCTTCTAAGTGTTCCAACCAGACTTGTTGAATGAGACTTCAAATTTTCGCCTAGTTTTAGGCTTGTAAAATAATTGTCGGTAGTTATGTTTCTACCTTTCCCCAAGTATGGTTTAGACAGTTTTAAAACAACATGCTCGTAAACAGCTTGGTCTTTTGATCTCTCACTATCTGCTCCAGTAAAAGGAAATCCATTTAGAACATATTTGGAATCCACGCAAAAGCCAAAGAAGCCAAAACTTTATTCCAAATTCATCCGGTTTATTCCGAATATATTGGGTAAAAGGACATCTAGCTTTAGATGGAAGAAGTTGCTCATCTACAGTAAGGTTCACTCCTGTTTTGTAGCATGATGCGCTGTTTTCAATTAAAGGGTACCATAAATCGGAAGCCAGAGCAAATTTATCAGACTTCAAACGCTCTGATCTTTCAGTTTTATGATCAAAACGAAGGAAACGTATGATTTCCTTGAAACGATCTCTGGTGTGAAAAATAGGGGGGACCCCAGACGCTGGACCATAATGTGCTCAAAGGAGAGTTTTTCGCTCCTTACACTCCTCGTGCGTACATAATTGAAAAAACAGCTTCGAGTTCACTGGCAGAAACAGTTCAAGTGTTTTTGCTGAGACGATGACGAGCTTCTTCTTCAGTACATTCTTTTATGTGTTGAATCATTTGATTACTAAAAATCAATCTCCAAGCACTAACAGGGGTCAATCTAGGATTTTTTTGTCAGGGTCCTGTTTTAAGAATTTTGTGAAAAATAATTTGGAATTTTGTGAAAACTAAAATGGAATTTTGTGAAAAAAAAAAAGATCATAAGATCACTATAACCTAAATAACTCTTAGTTATAGTTTTAAAAAGATGAGAATTCAATTAAAAATCATTTTTAGTTCATTTATTTGAACAGTTTAAGTTTAAGAATTCAATTGCACGCCGTGCGTTTTTTCTACTACTTGAACTTGTTGTTTGCATAGTGTTACCAAACTGGAGGTTTCAAAACCGCCAAGAACATGATCATTCCGACTAGTGAAGTAAAAAAAAAAAATGTCGAAAATCAACTTAAAGTCATATTTTTTATTTTTTAGTAAATTTGAGAGCAAAAATAAAAGCTTTAAACAAAATTAAGATTGCATTCCTAGCTCCACGTTCCAACGTGGCGAGCCAAATAAAACACACCATGCAACAAGGCATCCGCCAACAACTTCCATTTCGTTGCCACACTGCTCGCAGTTCAAAACGAAAACCACCAATAAGCACGCTGCACACTTGAAATTCCTTCAATCACGGAGAGGCGCACGTCACACGTCATCCTCCCTCCGATACAATCCGATCCGATCAGCGTACGTGCGCGCGACTTATTCCGCTCGGAGTGCCTAGTTGATCTGAGGTAGAAACAACTTTCAGTGACTGCTTTGCGAAATAGATTTTGTGAAAGGTCCGGTTTTAGTTACGGATTTTTGTGAATAGGGGTCCGAATTTTGTGAAGGGTCCGTAAACGGACCGAATTTCTGTCTAGATTGACCCCTGACTAAGCACACTTTCTTCAGAAATATTTCTCTTAGCATATGATGTAGGACCTCTTGCTTCTTTTACAACATTTTGGGCTGCACTTCGACCTATGATACCAGAAGGTGGAATTATTTTCCATACAGTTCCATCTTTAGAAATGTCTTCCATTCAAACTGAGGGTAAAATATTTCTAGCAGGACTTTTTCAGCGACGTTTTCGACTAATACCACTAGATAATGAATAAATACCTTTGTGCTGAAAATTAGAACAGTTAGTAATCCAACGTTGTGAAGCACAAAAATTGCAAAATTATTGCAGACACGTGTTTCGGTGTCGGTAGTAGTTCGGTTTCAGTCCTTGTAACACCGAAACACGTGTCTGCAATAATTTTGCAATTTTTGTGCTTTACAACGTTAGATTACTAACTGCTCTAATACCACTAGGCTCACCCCTGGTACGCCCACGTTTTTGCACAGAATTCGTAAACTCTTGGAAATTAGCTTCTGGAAATTCATTATCTGAAGTTTCAATGCATTCATTATCATACTGTAAACTACTTTCAGAATCGCTCGATTCAACATCAGAGTTTTTCCTTTTGGTGGGGGCCAGCTCATCATGACCTTCCAAATCACTATTTTCACTATCGCCGGAATCAAGCTCATCTAAGCGCTGCAATTCTCTCAAAATTTCCTCCTGTGCGAGTCCACGTGCGCGACGCATTTTCTCTAATAGCTAAATAAAAACGGAACAAAACCTAGTATACCACGACGTTATCTCTGCAAGGTAAATTGTAAAGTGTATTTCTTTTCTCTATAGAAGAGCAACCTCAATTGTTAGTCGTCCAGTTGCTCCCAATAGGGAGTGAGGGGTGGGAAAATTCCAACCACCTCTGAATAAAGGAAGGTCAAGGTCAATAAATGACACTTTTCATGCGTGTAGCAAGTAAGTAGAAGCTAGAATTTCTCCGTTTTGTTCCAAAATACCATAGGGGCCACTGTGGCCCCTTTCGTCGTTCTACGTATGCGGTTCAATATCTACTCTCCTATGAGGCTGATACTTAAATGCTTACATATACACAAAGAAAGGCTCAAATTATGAAAAGTCCGAAAGGGACAGTATGTTAAGTTAATTATTGTTCGAGTTATTGAGAAACAAAAAGCGAGCGGGGCCACATAGGCCACTCCGTCGTTCTAGTGTTAAAAGATAGTAGAGATTGTGGTTCAATAAGTTATAAATATTGATTAAGGAAAATTGAGTTGTTTAGTGAGTTTTATGCGTACGATTTGACATTTGACAGCATCGGAGACCCCCGCACCTACCAATTGCTTGGTTTATTGGCTTTTAATGCCCAAATAAATCTGAGCAAGTGAGTGCCTGAGGATTTTTATTTAAATATTTTTAAAAATGAAATAAATTAAACTGATTATCAGTCATAATTTCGAAATTTTTGCGCACAAAATAGAGTTATCACAGTTATTTTACAATTGTCGCACATAATGTTATTATATTTTGGCATACCATGCACATTGAAATGCAAGACATAATTGAATAAATTTTTTCAGAAAAAAGAGAATAAATAAAAATAAGAAGGAAAAATATGGACTAAAAAAACACCTTGAACTACAAATATTTCTTTAAAAAGTTAAAGTGTATACAGGCGTCCCTCATATAACACGGGACTTGTACAATATAGTTTCGATATTACATGGTACAAAATTTTAATCTAATATTAATACTCCATGGTTTTGATATAACTCGAAAGCTATGTTTAAAAAAGATGGAACTTCATTTTTGTTTAATACATTCTGTTAATATTTGATAATAACTCTAATAAGTTTTTACTTAGTTTTTATGAAACTTGACTTCGATACAACACAGTACACATTCCTTGATTCACATTATTTCTAAGTCTCATATTACGCTGTTTCGATACAACACGATACATATTGACATGATTTTTACTCTGTACACAGGGTTGCCAACTGCTCCGTATTTTGCAGAGTTACCCCGCAAAAGAGGCAAAACTCCGCGGCTCCGCAAAAAAGTTCTTTTGCTCCGCGTTTCCCAGCCGGAAGTTTTCAAGCTTAAATTTTCTATTTTATCATAACAAACATGTAAGCATGGGAAACTAAAGATGCTTCTTCTCAAAGATTGAAATAGTGTTTAAAGTGTTCTATTATTTTTAAAGTAATTATTTTTATACTCATGCCTAAAATGATTTATTAAAGCTATAAAATAATTTTAGATAAGTGGTTTTAGTTATTTTTATTGATTTTTATACAAAATACCAAATTGCTCCAAAAAATTTTCAATCGCTCCTCAAAATCGCGGCATATGCTCCTCAAATAGTTTCTCCAAGGTTTGCAACCCTGTGTGCATGATTAATTAGTGTAAAAATAAGTTGAAAAGTTATTTTTAAAAATGGTTCGTATAGAACGGTTTCAATACTACACAGAACGAATTAATCTTGTTATATGAAGGATGCCAGTACTATCAATGTTAGAAAAAAGGAAAATTATATGGTTATTATTATTAAAGATTGAGTATTCATAATTCAGCTCTATAATTTTGGGTATAACAAGATGTTGTCCATTGAAAATTCACTTTTCTTTCTTGTATAGGCATGCCTCCTATGCCTTCACAACCTTCTCAAGCTCATCCTCAAAGTATGGGAAATGAACCTCCAATGGGAGGTCAAATGGTTGGTCCTCCTCAGCCTCAAGGTACATTTTAACTACTACTGACCATTCCCGTAGATTTTCTTTTAGTATGTTTTTCTTTGAGTTAAACTCTTACACAAAATGCATGAAATGCTTTCTAGCTTGTAATTTTAATGTTCTTTGGACTGGTAGTGCAGAAATAGTAATAAAGTTACAAATAATGAGTTAAAAAAATTATTTTAAAAGTTAATTACCATAAAAGAATTGCAGTCAAATCTTTTAACTCACAGGAATGTTTGCTTCTCGTAGCCATTATATTTCAGAAATTTTAACTTTTTATGAGCTGATTGATGACTTCTGAGAAACAAAGAATAGTGTTTCTAACAGTAATGGAAGTTTCGATTTGAGGTAGATAGAACACAAATCCAAAAAGTCAACCAACAGTAACCCAAGCTTTCTGCTATTTACATCCAAACTCATCATTGAACCTTACCTCCCAGACTGAATTATTCTTCCTCTGAGTTTGGAACTATACTATATCACAGAAAATGCTTTTCCACTTAGCATGTCAATTTCAGGAGACATATTTTCTTCCCTTCCAGCAATGTTACAGAGAAGGTCTTGCTATCTTTCAGGTGGCAGGTAAAGTAGTTTTTTCCCTTTAAAGTCATGGCAGTTATTTCAATAAACGATTACTCAGTTTTGCTATTTAAGCAAGTGCTTTTTTTTTAACCCATTAAAGAGCTCAACATTTAAGTGGAACAACAAGGTACTTGATTCATCGCAAGTTTTGCAGTTTTAGATTTAGCTGCTAATTGCTATATTTGAATATAGCAGCATGACTAGCTATGGCCCTGCTCTTTCAATTTAAAGATAATTGCAGACTTGCTTGCTTAGCGGAGTAACTTGATTTTACTTTAATTTTTTAGCAATGCAGACTTAAACAAAAATTCAGTGTTTTGCAAGATCTATTTATCTTTTACTTTATTTTTTTAAATTTTTTACATGATTTACTTTCTGTTCTTTTTTTTTAAATACATCTATATATGTTATAAGAAATTCTGTAGAAATGAATTCAAGCAATAACTAATATTGGGTGATATTGATGATTGTTCGTATCTCCTAATGCACAACATGCAACTAAGTTTTATTTTTTAGCAGCAGACTGAAAAACTTTTGCTTCTTCCATTTAACACCATTTGGTGTTAAAATTTTGAAAAATCATCGAAGTTAACAAACATGATCCAGAATAAAAGCATCATATGAGATTTTGAAGAACCTCTCCAACTATATGAGCATTGTATCAAGTCATTTTTTCTCTTTATGTATATCATAATTGTTAAAGCCCCCCTGTCCTGTCATGACGAATTACGTACTTGAAAAATAAAGACAATTTTTTTTTAAATCCAAATGTGGAAGCGCTTAGCCGTTTCGGCATTTGCCCTTTCAATATCACAAGGTAGGTGGTCATTTATAAGGGACACCAAATAGTTAGCCCTTTATTTTTTTCTGAGATAAATCATATTACAGGCTTAATCAAGAGATACCTTTACCAGTCATCACCAATTCCACACTTTAGATATGAGGTGAAATTTCTCCATCCTCTTGTTAAACTGCTTAATGACTGGTCACAAAACTTTTTGGGCCCACAGATTTAACAAGCACACACCCTGCATTAATGTGCGAATACATTTCCCATTATGTCTTTATACGTTAAGTTATCCCTTATGAAACTGCATTAAATTTGAATCGATCAGCTGCGTTCTTCTCCAAGTACTCGTTATTTAAACAACCTTATTTGCTGAAAGTTCTAATTCTAGAGTAATAGGAAAGTTCATTTTAAGCTATAATTTATTTTGAGTAGTTCACTTTTTATAATGATTTATGGTTTGAGAGAAAAAATGATTTTTTCCCAATTTAATAAAAAAAATTTAAAAATCTATTTCAGAGATGCAAATAAAAATTATTCTCCATTTAATAACCTTTAGTTAGTTACATAAACACTTTCTTTTTTGCCTCATTTTAGCAAAAGAATTTTTATCCTTCTTTGTAGAGGAAATTTCCAAGTAATTTATCAAACAAAACTTTTTAAAGACGCTTTTTGCACTACAGTCCAGGTGTATTGCTTTTTTTCTTTTCATGAACTTCTTTACAATTTGCACTTGTTAAAATCTTTCAGTGATACTTTTATGCTTAGTAATAGATATAATTTTGCTGATGTGCTTTCCTGATATTTATTTGTAGTATATTTATGCACTGCTTTGTATCTATCAATTGTTCTGCATGTTTCTGTAAAACTGTTCTTTAATTCAATCTTCTCAGTAAGTATGAGTTTTCGTTTCTTTTCCTCAAAATACTTATAGGTGAACCTTGAGAATGGCTCTGTATGTATTATTACACACTACTGCAGAGAGCCAAGGTAATTTTTGTTATTTTCCTTTTCTTTATGTGAATGTGCTAAAAACAATTGATTTGTCTTTGCAGAAAAAAAATCGCGTAAGAGAAGCATAAAAAAAGAAAAAATAATAAATAGTAGAACAGATTATTAGTGACAGCCCTATAAGGTAGATTTATTTTCTATGATTTTTGTTGACTTCTTTATAGAAGGATATTTCTCACCTATTAAGTATTTTTGTGTAAATTCTAATAGTTATGTATATATGTCTAGCTTGAACATAACCATTCTACTCATTTGAATGTAATATTTTTGTCTCAAAAATGTCTTCTTTTTTTAAAATCTGAATTTAATCAAAGTAGGTTTTTTGCTATTGTAACTCATTAAGACCTTTGACCTCAAAGCAAATTAACTTGTGTATGTACTAGTTATTTGCAATTTCTGTTATGTAGTAAAGAGTTTGAAATGTTTTTATTGCTGGTGATGTGATTTTTTATGTCATTAAGTATAGCTCCAAATATATTCTCACATTTTCTTTAAAAAAAAAAAAAAAAAAAACTTGTTTAGAGAATTTGTTACATTTGAATTAAAGAAAAAAAAAAGGATAACTGATTAGCTTTACATTTTTGTATTTTGTTATTAAAGAATAAATACAGTTAAGTCCTGATAATCCGAATGAAACAAAACTGGCACTAGCGAAACAAAACTGGCACTAGCTCGGATCATGGTCAACTCTGATTAAGTGAAGTTTCTCATTACAGAATGTATGTGAAATGTAAAATGAATGAGGAAATCAAGTTAAAAAAAAAATTAAGTGCACTGAATTGTGAAATGAAAACGTATTTGAAATAATATCACCCTTATAAATTTGTTGATTTACTTAATTGAACAAAATCTAAATCAAGGGTTCTCAGGCTTTTTGGTTCCATGCATCCTTTGAATACTGATGTGAAAGATGTGGTTAATACAAGTAGTACAACCGAAAAATTGGTCAGGATAGCTAAAGCTGGTTATTTATTTAGAAAAACCTAGATAATTTTATATTATGCTAACTTTATTATTACTATACATAACTGCTTTTGGAATTTTCAGTTGAACCCCACTGTAGCGAACCTGGGATGTAACAATCCCTCAGTTGTAGCGAACCTTTTAAAGGGTCTCAACTGAAACCCATGTTGAGTGATTGCAATACTAATATACTGGTATACCAAAATCCTGTATTTCAAGTTATTTTGCAATTTCCTAATATCAGTATTTGCTGAAAATAGTATAGAGTTTTTATTACAAGTGCTTTCAATTCAACTTATTAGATATCTACTATTCTGAATTTGCATTTCTTTTTCGATGAGGCTGACTGTTTTATGTAACAGTAGATAGCAAAAATGTTTGCTTTCGTTCATATTTTAGACCCTCAGAAACAGCTTATTCTGCAATTAATACCATTAATATCTTACAGTCATTTATCACAATATATGCACCACTTTTAGCTTATCTCATAACATTTTGTGTGTTGAAAAAGAGCCTTTAATGTTTTTTTGCATTTGTTCAGTTGATATATTTAAGACTGAATGTTTACTAGTTATGTTGTTTATGGGGCTGTATTGGGAGGAAACAATATTGTAATCCCTGAAATATCATTGAATGGAATTAACTCAAGATCACTTGTGTGTGGTACTTTGTGTACCCCAACAATAAAAAAACAGGCACAATCAATATTGGGTTATGTATAGAAAATTTTAACTTTATAAGTACAAAGTCTCGAAAATCAGTCTTGGAAGTTCGAGGTTCCGCTTAATCTGAGGTGCTTCATTTATATTTTAAGTTATACATTGTAGTAGCTCAAAATTTGATTTTCACTAAAATCTGAAAAAAGAAATCTTTTTCTGCTGTAAATTTTGTTGACTACATACAGTTAATAATAAAAACACACTGATAGGTTGGTTATGTTTTGGTTGCCTTGCACACATAAATGCGTACGAATATCGAGAAAACATCAAGTTAACATTTGTTTAGATGCAATTCAAAGGAATTTTATACAAAAGTTTGAGTGATAAATTTTTCTAAAGACAACAGTTCCTTGTCTTAAAACAACAAAGTAAAATGTGCTCCTCCTTATGTCTTCCGAATAGTGTAAATTTTAAATCTGGAGGAATTTTCCGGATATTCCGAGTTTTCAGTAATCCAAGGTGAGGTCAGCCCCAATTAATTACCTTGGATTTTCGAGACTCAACTCTATAGCAAAATTTCATGCGCCAATTGTTTTATTTATCCTACAACAATTGAAGTAGTAAGAAGCAAAGGGATGTAAGGGGCAAATTTTCAATTTTGGACATAACCAGTACAAATGATAAGGGGACCTCTTCTCTGTGATGGGGCAAGAGATAGTACTTGTAGCCCTGGTAGGTGCTGCTATACAGCATGATTTAGAAAAAAAAATCAATAAAAACCTTCCTAGGATCTGAACTTTAAACGCATTTACTCAAAACTTTAAATCATCTTCTTTTGCCCCTTTGTTTCTTGTTGCCTAAATTAGAAATAATTTAACATTTCACTGGTTTGAAAAGGCATTTAAGTTTATCACTTTTACATTGCTTTGCATTTTTAATTTTGTGAAATATTTTTCAATAGTTGCTGGACCGGATGTAAGCGACTCAAGTAACAGCAATAGCAGTGAAGCACTGAACATGCCTCCTGCTGCCAGTCAACCTTGAGAAGATCATCAGGGAAATGACTTTAAAACTTCATATAACATTTTGAGGACTGGCAACGACGAAGAGCATTGCATACACTTTTCAGTTTTGGATGTCTCATTTTCTTTCTGCTACACTTTGCCTCATTTGGTGGATTATATATTATGTAAATTTACTGAAATAGTTTTTTTGTGCTGACATTATGGTCAATTACATGTAATCTACACCTGCAGTGAATTCTGGCTCATTCATTAGTTCATTTCATCTTTTTAGTAATAAAACGTATTTTAAATATCTCTTAAAATATGCTTTTTCATTTTTGTAATCATTTTGGTGTAAGAAATTGAAAATGTTCTTCTATCATTCTAATTTGTAATGGATCAATTAGAATAAATTTGAAGTTCTACCAAAGCCAACATTTCAAGCCCTACTATCTGCTAATTCAATTATGTAATAGAATATCATATTGAACATAATGAACATTGGAAATTATTAATTTTGTTTCGTTTAGTTTTAAAGAGTAATGTGTTGAATAAGAAAATTATCTAATCTGATATATGAGTAAATTTTAAATGTTCTAGAATATTAAAACAGTTTTTGTTATGATCTCATAGAAAATTTGTTTTATTTAAGAAAAAAAAAAGAAAATTTGCTACATACTGTTGACCTTTTGCGTTTCAGAAAAATGCTACATAAATCAAAATTCATACATTTTAACTTGGGAAAGAAAATAGATTTCACTGTAGTGTTAGATAAATATGCAATATAAATTTAGTGTGTGATTATTTTGATGCATATGCTGGAGTTAGGGGAACATGGGACAAGGTGAAATAGTAGGGCATGGTGAAATATTTACCCTGCTTTTAGGTCCACCTGTCTAGTATTACTTGAACTATATAGTACCATATGTAGTCTTTTTCAGTCAGGAAAAAAATATTGCAAAAGATTGAAGCATTTGGTAATATACGCAACTTTAGAAAATTGATACAAAAATTAATTTTAGACCATAAAATGATAAAGTACTTGGTTTTAACATTTTAAATATGAATTGAGACCTTCTGATATTCAATGCAGCAAACATTTAGTTAATATTAATTAGTAATTATTAACTCTCTCCTCTCTTATTAAGCTACAAATGTTTATGTTTTTAAACTTTTCCTCTATAGCCTTTCAGAGGAATGTTAACAGTTAATTTATTGCACTGTTCCCCTCCAAAGCAAAATAATGGCAATGAAATTGTCAAAACCTGAAAATAATAGTGGGACTCTATTTTGAAAAGTGGTGGGCGATGCAAGTAAACGAGGATCCTGTTTGGATTCAAGATATCATTTTACATAAGAAACAGCAGGAATAGTGTCAAAGTTAAAAGCATTTTTTATTCCACTCAATGTAGTTAATTTGTTCATAACGAAACCTTTTTTTTAAAAAATCAATATTTTTGAGTGCTATGTAAGGACCGAAATATTGCCAAGGAACAAAATTTTTTTAAACAATACAGTTGGTTTTATCGTTTGCATCAGTCAACTTGAGATTTTTTTAAAAAAAACATGAATAGGAAAAAGGATTTTTTTGTTAAAAGTAATAAACTTTAGTCCTTGTGTGGCATACCTAAATATTTTTTGATTTGAATAAAAACTTCTGTGGTACATGTGGGTCTGTAGGGGCAATTGTTTATCAACTCGAAATTTTAAATTCCTAAAAGTTTTTTACGATACACACCAATACAATACACATATGCAAATCAGCAGACTTATCTTTTATTGCAGCAAAGAACGGTACTTTGTAACAAAATTACATATGATTGTTACTCACAAACATTATAGTTCAACTGCAGCGGTGTCGGACTGGCACACCAAACATGCCATGTTGTTTATTAGATGACTATAATTTATTGCACGACCTGTGCGGGAGTTGTACATTTTATCAAAGTAGGGAGTGAATATTTGGTGCATTCATAGTTCCGTACTTGCTATCATTAGGGAATATAATTTTTTTTAAACTTTTCTAATTTGATCAGGATAAACGAGGTTCTACCATAATACTTCTAAAATTCATATTTTTACTAATAAAAAATATCTACTCATTAAAATCTGATAAAAATACAGTTTGGCCTTTTCAAATAAAAAAAAAATCAAAATTTTTTTTAGTGTTGGGTTTTCAAAATCCGATGCAAATCCTCATATATAGGTGTTTTAGTTAAACGTTTCAGAACTCCTAAGAGGGGTAGGGTGCATCCTGACGACTCGAAAGCATATAACAATGTGCGGTTGTAAATGCTTTCCTAAAGCGGTGGTGTACACAGAAGCACCATAAAGTAACAGAGACCGTAAATGAAAAATCTTTTTAATAATATGTGTTAAACAGCAGAAGTTACATGTGTCCAAGTAAGAGCTCGAAGTTTTTCCAACCGGCTACAATGCACACCTCACATCTTTGGCGCATGGAACTCCAATCAGTCGAGAATACTCCGGGCATATCTCAAATTTCTTGGATTGGGAAAGCAATTCCGACCCCAACCCCACATTGTTATGTGATTTCGAGTCGTCAGGATGCACCCTATGCCTCTTAGGAGTTCTGATTCGTTAAACTGAAACACCCTGTATAATAGCAAAAATCACTTAATCAAGTAGCTCTCTGACGTCACTAGCAATGAAACTTGTACCATAAATGATAATTTGATAATATTTTTTGGTAATGTTTCACATGCAGGAAAATGCTTTGTTTTTGACAAGGCTGAACTGGGTCCGGTAATTTAACTGTTTTACTGGTAAGACTAATTTTAGGAGAATGAAGAAACAAAAAATGGTCAACAATGAAAGCTATCTACTAGAGCAGGGCCCCCAATACTGACCCCTTGGAGATCCGTCGACTTTTAGTAGTGGTTCTGGGGCAAACTTTGGAAAGAAAATGGTAAGTGATATTGAAATAATGCTTTTGCATTTGAAAACAAGACTTTCCTGTTGGAACTGGTAAAAGAATTAATTCTTAAGTTTGAAAATTCCATAAGATTCAATTAGAAAGGGCAAATGCAGTATGGCTGCATGAAAAGAATATTTGGCCCAACTGTAGAGTCATAGCTGTTGAAGTTTTATTTCTTCTGGAGGAGTACAATGCCAAACTGGCCAGCATTTTTAATGATGGAATATTGGCAATGTATTCTTTCGTAGTTATCAGGAATTATTCCTGAAAATAAAGAGGATGAGTTTTTGTAAAGAAATAACATCATGATTTATGATAATAATTACAAATTTCGCCCTTTAAAAGGAAAATTCAGTTTTAGGCTGAAACTGCTGAGAAGAGGAATGTGAAGTGTTTCTTTGTTTTGAATAAGTTTTCAAAGGAAAATAATGAGGTTTTGTCAAACAGCTCTTTGCTTGAGAAAATATGTGAACACATTCAAAGCATAGAGTTGCCCATTGAGCTCTCCTTCCCAACATCTCAAGATAAAATGCTGAGAAATCATGCGTAGGTGGTCAAACTGTTTTCTGTCTCAACAAAGACACGCAGTGTCTGTCGTAATGTCAGAATTAATGTTTGATAGACATAACTTCTGACTGCAACTTAAAATCTACCTTCCAAGAGAACTAACTCAATCCCCCTCCCAGCTTCATCTGGAAAGCAAGAAATACCAACTACTCTTCAAAAAAGCAAATCAAGTTCTATCATTTGTCACAACTTAACCTTTGCCAATACTGTCAAACCTGTAAAGTTAACCGCCCTTATAAGTTGACTACTGTCTAAGTTGACTGCTTTTTTCAGGTACAGAATTAGTCCTATACCATATAAATCAACCTCTATAAGTTGAACACCTGTTTAAGTTGACCACTAAGGAACTGCTCCTCAAGTGGTCAACTTACACAGGTTTAACTGTACGTATTTTCCATCTTTGCCCCCACCAACACTAAACACTGAAGCGACCCTGATGTTAAAATAGACAAACTCCAGATACTAAAATTTAAATCCAGTATATTAAAGTTGTCGAGCTAAAATAACGTGTTACTCTTCAAATTAATTCAATGCTCAATTTAGAGTTTTAATAGTTTTGTTACCCATTGATTGTCCGTTCAATTTAATTTTTGTATTGCAGAAATTCTAAATGAAGTTAAGCACTGTAAACTACAAACCTAGTGCTTTTTTTAAATGGTAAGTTTTCCCTCTAATACGTGATGAATTTAATAAGGTTCAATTTACAAAAAATTACAAGTGTTTATTCATTGTAATTAGAGGGGTCCACTGACTATAAAGTTTGGAAAGCCCTGTAATAAAGTTTAGGGTTAATCATCTGCAGTTAGGGTTACAATTTCAACTATCAAAATATCACCAAACAGGCAATTGCTTCCTTCAAATGTAGAAGCAATTTTCACCCGTCATACCTTGACGGGCAATTATCTAGTCCCCATATAGTTTTGTAAAAAATCATATTCGCAATAACTATATAACACAACAAAAAATAATGCAGAAAAAGCACCACTAAGTTTGACCAATTTTTCAGTAATAATTTCATTTTTCAATTGAAACTGAATAAATTACAAAAAACCAAATTATAATAGTAATTCATAAAAAGTAGTCGAAAACTTTGTACTGCATAGTGAATAAAATATGACAATGTATATAAAGTACAAATTCAAAATGAAAAAAGGTTAAAAAACCAGCAAACAGCTGTTTCGGCACTCTAAAATACAAGTGCCATCATCAGTGCAATTAAAAACGAAGACAGGTTCAACCCGACTAAAACACAGTCGAGGCGAACATTGGAATGAGAGACGAGTTGTAAAAGATATGAGAGCAGTACCTGGAAACGATGACGTCAAGGTTACGTCAGAACTACAGAGGACAGTTGCACTCAGGAGAAAACGTCACGGACAAAAAGTAAATCAAATAACAGACTTCCAAACATTAGGAAAAGGGGGAGTGCTAGACAAATCATTGACGATTAAATTAGCATTTTTCCATATGTAATATGACTCCCAAAAATCTAAATCATGAATGGACGAACACTCGTGAAAACTTTGGCGGAAGAAAAAATAAAATTATGGCCACAAGACCAACAATGTTGAGCAATAGAGGAGCGTTTGAGATCCTGTTTTTTGACGTAGTTTTTCGTGTTCTTTTATCCGGAATTTGAGGGATCGTCGAGTCTGCCCAATGTAGGCCAATTTGCACTGGCAGGAAACACTATAAATGCCCCATTTGTCAAGGTTCTGAACAGGGTGTTTAAGCTGTGAAAATTTTAATTTATTAACAGGAGAAAAAGTGACGGAAAAATGAAACTTTAAGATTTTGGCAATTTGTAGACTGATTTTAGGAAAAAAGGGTAAGACAACGGAACTCGAATAGTTCACAGGAGCAAGTGTTTGATTTTTGTTAGCTGAGCTACATAGCTTCTTATAAATGTTATCAATAATATCTGATGTGAATCCCCGATCAACCGCAATACCTCGTAGGTAATTCAGTTCTGATGAAAGTAAATTGGAATTTGAACAAATGGCTAAAGCACGGTAAATAAAAGATCTAAAAGCAGCCAATTTTTGTTTAGGAGGGTGAACGGATAACTTGTGGGGGGGAAGAGAAACAGCAAAGGGTTTACGGAAAACAGTAGTTGTAAACATATTATTATGACGAGTGATGGACACATCAAGAAAAGAAAGATGATTTCCAGATTCCAATTCAACAGTAAATTGAATATGTGGGTCAATAGTATTTAGGATGGATAAAAGGTTATCAAGGTCACTGACAGACGAGTCCAAAAGCACAAAAATGTCGTCAACGTACCTGACGTAAAAATCAAATTGTATAATTTTAAATAACTTAAGTTCGAAATAGTGCATGTACAAATCACTTAGAATTGGACTCAAAGGGTTGCCCATAGCAAGACCTTCAGTCATACGGAAAAAATTACCGTCGAAAACAAACGTGTTTAGTTTTAAGCAAGAACGTGTTAAATTGCATAATTCATTGATCTCAAAATCGGAAAAGTGATGTTCAGTTAATCTCATTTTAAGGCAGTCTAACGCACCTTCAACAGGCACGTTAGTGAAGAGTGATTTCACATCAAAAGAGGCCATTCTATGGTTATTTAGCTGAAAAATTCGAAGTTTTTCAGCTTAATTTCAGTAAAAAAAATTTTCACAGCTTAAACACCCTGTTCAGAACCTTGACAAATGGGGCATTTATAGTGTTTCCTGCCAGTGCAAATTGGCCTACATTGGGCAGACTCGACGATCCCTCAAATTCCGGATAAAAGAACACGAAAACTACGTCAAAAAAAAAAAAAAAAAAAAAAAAAAAAACAGGATCTCAAACGCTCCTCTATTGCTCAACATTGTTGGTCTTGTGGCCATAATTTTATTTTTTCTTCCGCCAAAGTTATTCACGAGTGTTCGTCCATTCATGATTTAGATTTTTGGGAGTCATATTACATATGGAAAAATGCTAATTTAATCGTCAATGATTTGTCTAGCACTCCCCCTTTTCCTAATGTTTGGAAGTCTGTTATTTGATTTACTTTTTGTCTGTGACGTTTTCTCCTGAGTGCAACTGTCCTCTGTAGTTCTGACGTAACCTTGACGTCATCGTTTCCAGGTACTGCTCTCATATCTTTTACAACTCGTCTCTCATTCCAATGTTCGCCTCGACTGTGTTTTAGTCGGGTTGAACCTGTCTTCGTTTTTAATTGCACTGATGATGGCACTTGTATTTTAGAGTGCCGAAACAGCTGTTTGCTGGTTTTTTAACCTTTTTTCATTTTGAATTTGTACTTTATATACGTTGTCATATTTTATAATAGTAATTGTTTCAGCAATAAAAAGGGTGTCTCTACCGATTACCCGATACAAAGTCCCCCCCCCCCCATTTTCCCCTTTTCAGTCTTTTCCATTTCAGTCATTTATTTTAAGTGTCGGCGAAACGGAGAATAAACCAAAAAAAAAAAGGTATAATAAACATTTTTGGGAATGGTTTTGAAAAATTTCGGAGGGAATATGAACCTTAAAAACTCATCCCTTTCAATGCGGCCCTGGCGTTTTTGTAGAATTGAAACTTCACATGTTTTGAATTGCAAACGTGAAGTTGCAAGATATACCATTTACAAAGTTTAACGAAAAATTCGCAGGGATTCCCCCCCCCCCTTTTTCTTCAACTCTTGGAGGAAACTCGCTGCGCGTTCACTTTGTGTTTATACTTATGAAATTCAAATACATATATATTCTGATATCTTTCCTCCAAATGCTGTTCTACTTTTCATGAATATATTCATATCATTATGAATATATGTAAAGGGCAGTTGGAATTCTCACAGCTCAAAGTTTGATCTTCCAATGAAAAGCTGAAAAGAATTTTTATTATTTTTTTTCAAACAAAAATGAATGCGTTTAAACATTTTTGTTCACCCTATTGGGGAAAACCGTATTTAATTTATGGTTAGAAGATAATAACTGCATACCAAATAAATACATGTGCCTAACAAATGAAATTTGCAAATTAGTATAACAAAACGAAGCACAGTACAACTTTTTTTTTTGTTAAGCATCAGATTAAAATAGCGTTTACAATGGACAAGTAGGAAAAAAAAAACGAAAAGACATAAAAAAGCAGATATGTATTTTAGGTAAGTGTTAAGCACGTGTGTAAACATAACTTAATCTGGGGAGTTTGGGGGAGGAACTGCCCCCTCACTTTCAAAGGTCAAAAGGCTTTTTCCATAGCTAGATTTACTTAAGGGGGATCTTTTTGTTGTCCGGACAATTTTGATGTTAGTGGGAAAGCAGGATAATTTTTAAAGTTTTTTCTTTTTTTTCACTGAGCGCGTACTTCCCTGTGGTTCATAAAGCCATGCGTTTTTTTTTTTCTCCTTTGTTTAATGCTGCTCTGCCCGCTTTCTTGTATTAGATTGACCTTGGAGGGGGAGGCGGTTATCAATAGACTGATTCAAGGACCCTTCTTTAAATGCGGTATAAAAATTCCTCAATTTTAGGTGGTCCGATTGTTTTTCCTCCCGATAAAATTTTTTAAAAACATACGAAGTCATGCATTTTGAAGTCTTATTTAAGATGATTCTAACAGGAAAAAAAAGGTAGTCAAAAATATTTTTTATGTTATACACTCTTTTGCAAATTAAGAGAATACAAACTAAAAATTGTTTTTGTTTCGACAAATCGTTGACATTAATCGACAGAGGGATTAGACAAGATAATACATCGTCACTTGCTCACATTCATTGGCTTTTGGTACAGTTCATTTTTGATCAACCCACCGATAAAACACTAAATTAAATGTAAAAAATTTTAAACTGCATGGTATAGAGATTTAGAAAATAGGTAACGAGAGAGTAATTTCTTAGACATTCTAATAATTCATATTTTATGCACTTGATTGAATTGAAGCACTTCTCAAGTAATCTCAAAGACTTACTTAATTATCTCTCTATACAGGGACTCTATAACAATTAAAATTATTAAAAACACTTCATTTGTATTTTCTAGTCTTAAACATTTCAATACTCGATTGTATAGCTTTACCGAATCGTTTTAACTTTGAAACTCCTGTTTTAAGTTAAAAAAAGAAGAAAAAAAAAAGACAATAGATTTCTCATTAAATCATTTTCCCCCTTGATAACAAGCGCAGAAAGCGAAAAAGAAACGAGGTACCGTACTATTTTTTTCTTCTGCTAAACAGATCAATAGTATGCAGTAGAAGTAAACTAAAAGCAAATAATAACAAAAGAACTTCTAAAATACTGAATTTGGGATTAAATAACCAGCGAACTATGAAACATATGAGTCAAGAAAATTTATCTCAAACAATAGATTTCAGAAACGTGAGAACCATGAATTTTCTATTTTTGATGCAGGATGTACACAAGGAGCTGAATTAGGCACATTTTGGCCTCCCCCTCCCTCTCGCATTCGTTAGAAATTTCAAAATTCAAGCTTTGTAATTACATTTGTCCGAATTTTTAAGGTTTTAAAGCACTTAAAAAAAAACATTTATTTTTTCAAGTACTTTTCATTTTTTAAGGAACGAATCAAGCAATTTTAAGGGAGTTGAGGACCCCAAACAAAGAGGTGGGCCCTAAAGCTACAGCTTGTTTAGATTTTCGGCAGATTTCCCCAACTTTGCTTCTCCACTTTTTTAAGTTCAAAATTAACAATCGACCAAAAGATGATGGTATGAAATCCTTTGACGTTTTTATCCATGGCTGGTTATCCATGTCGCAGTTGCCCCAGAAGATAGGAGATATGGAATCCGAAAAGGCAAATAAAAACATCTTTTTGTAGTTCTATTCATTTCTTAAGAACCCACCAAGTACTCATTAAGTTCATAAAAAGTATACATTTTATTTAGTTGCACTTTAATGCTTTTTGTAGTTCTTTGTTACGTCAACCAGAGGCAGTTCGTACGGGGGGGGGGGGGGGGGGGGGGCGGGATACTACCTCTCATTTTTAAAAGTAAAAAGGATTTTACCCTACATCTTTGTGGGTTCAAAATTAACAATCGATCAAAAACGGATGTTGTTGGATCATGTGACGTGTTGAATGAAAGAAGAGTTGAGGTAGTGAGAAACAAAGGGATGTAAGTGGCAAAATTAAAAATTAAGAAATATTCAGTACAAATGGTAGGTGATAGGTGAACCTCTCCTGTGTCTTGGGGCAGGAGATAGTACAGTCGACTCCCGCTACAACGCGATTCGACTTACGCGAAATGGTTATAACGCGAATTCTTTCCCAAATTACAAATTTTAGAATTAACGCGATTTTTTCGTCCACAACACGAATTTTTTAGAAGTAAGTATCGGTTTCGTTATTGGCTACTAAATATTGATTTCGTGAATGTTATTACATCCCTTCAAGCATCACTGAGAACGAAAGTTCACACATCAAATTAGTCTACGCATTGAGTTGTTAGTGCATCAAATAACCGCTCAGCATCTTTCATTTATTTATTTTTTTCATTTTAAATATTAAAGTTGATGAAATATATTGGTTTCTTAGTGGCACCTTTATCTAAACTTAGTGAAGGAAAAAATAAATAAAAAAAGGCTAAGATTCTCGAGGTGCTTGAACAACTACAAAACGCTGATGGTAGCGCAACAATAATTATGAGTGGATCTTCCATGCGTACATATACAATTAAAAGTCAAAAGAAAACGATATCCATAAAAGTTCAGAACTTAGTTTTAATAATTCAGCTTGCAGATCAGTCCAGCAAAGTAAATAAAATGAAAATGGAAGCTGCTCTTGTATTATGGATTAAAGAGATCAGGAAGAGGGACTGTTGTCACAAATTGAGCCACAAATGATCATAGAGCATAAATTATTATTACCTTCCTTTTTTAACTCATAAATATGTTACTGTATCTACTGTACAGAGTATAGTACTATTCAAGTGCATCATTTTATTATTACTACATATTGTGCGTACCGTGCTGTTTTCTTTTATGTCTTTTCCTCCCATTGATCATTCATTTTTGGCATCTTAAAGTATTTCATGTTGAATAAAACCCTTTTTTATTTTTTAAATACAGTAAAAGTTCTGTTCTTTATGTAAGAAACTGTAATGTATAGTTGAGGAATGCTTTAAAGCAGTTTGAGGGGTATTTATAAGTGTCTAAAGGAATTCTGTACGGTTCTAAAAAATTTATGTACATTTTCCCACAACGCGAAATTTCGAATTACGCGAGGAGTCTTAGAACGCATAACTCGCGTAAGTCGGGACTCGACTGTACTAGTAACCCCAAAACTTTTCAATGAAAGCCTACCTAAAACCAGAACTATAAATGCGTTTTACTCAAAATTTAAAAGTGTCCACTTACACCTCTTTGATTATCACTGCCTCAATTGATATAATAAGCGCATGTTATATATTTTTTCTCGTGTTATTTCATAAACTTTCTGATTTTACTTTGAATTGAAAGGATGTTGTCTACTGGGGCCATCTGTCCTAATTTTTGGAGAGGGTCATTTAATCAACAGTGTCGTTAAAAACAGATCCCCCCCCCCAAAAAAAAAGTCTACCTAAGGGACGCCGCGCATCAAACCACCACGCACACACATCTTTGACCTCACCCCTCCTTTGATTAATGCACCAGCCGCCTGTAAGTGTAAGCTAAAGATTTTTAGTGTTTATAGGAGTTAGTTTACTAAATGCTTAACGAGGTGCATCTTCATCTATTTTTCCTATTCCATTTCCTATTCCATATTGGGCAGAGAAAGGCTGTTCCTTGTTCAAAGGTTAGAGTTGAATTTTACATGCGTGATACATTTGATGCATCCATTTCAGTCTCACTCTGCACTTGCAATGAAAAGCGTAGGCTTCCATTTAATATCTTTGTAAAAAGCAATAACATTGATCGATTTTAGTTTACCACTTTAAATTCTACATTTTATTTGCATAGTAGCGGCAACACACGAAGTCGAATGTGGCTCCTGAGCTGCTATGACCACCCCTTCTAAATTCTCCCCCTTTTTCCTTTTATCGTGGCAATTCAGGTAAGCTACTTACATCAGAAGACGTTCAATAAATATTTTTATCAGCCATCAGTGAAAGCGACGCATCCGCTGGATGGTCATAAAAATACCCATCATCCACAGGACTATTCATCCGGGGAGGGGAATGACGTGTGGCGAAACGGAAAATAAAGAATAAATTCTGCGATTTTTTACATTTTTCCCTTTGTTAGAGAAACGTTTTGTAGCACACGATTCGACCTTCGGTGCATCACAAGTTTCATTTGGTGCCCATTGTCGGCCAGGTCCGGCTCTTGAGCACTGCCGCCCCCGGCGATATCGACAAGTGCCGCACCCCCCCCCCCCCCCTTCCCATTGAATAATAATAATAACGTAAAGTTTTTTTTTTTTTTAGGAAATAAAAATAATAGTAAAGTGCTCAAAATTAAAGTGAGTTTCTAATTGAATTCCAAACTGAGATTTGCATATCCAAGCACTGGTATGCCCTTTAAATTATCTTTTTTAGCATTAAAGTAGTGCATCTCATAGTACTGAAACAAGTATTAATATTTTCAGAAGACTTTTAAAGCACGTAATTTGCCGCCTCTAAAATTAAATTGAATTTCTAGTTAAATTCTGAGCTATGTCTTGCATAATCAAGCACTGGTACACTCTCTCTCTCTCTCTCTCTTTTTTTTTTTTTTTTTTGAAGCGGTGAACCTTACGGTGTTGGAACAGATATTCATACTTTCATACTTAAAAAAAATGTTTCACCTTGGAAATTTTCCGCCCCTAAAAATCTGCCGCCCTAGGCGGCCACCTTGGTCGCCTACCCCAGGAGCCGGGCCTGTTGACGGCAGCTCGGTATCAATCATATGCTTGCATTTTTCTAATTCATATTTATTAATTCAAGTTCTTGTAGAGTAAAAACACCAATTTTCAAAATTGATAAAGGAATATATATGATCATGCAGAAGCGGATAGAAATTAGGAATGTGTCGTTCACGAACGAACGGGTCTAAGTGGCCGACTCTTTAAAATGAACGGAACAATACGATCTCTTAAAATATCAACGGCTGTTCTCTTGTATGATGATATATGTTTTATAGTTCTCTCTCTCTCTCTCTTTCATTTCATTTATTAATTTATTTAGTGGTTTTTTTTTTTCGATTGATATTACTTTCAATTTTTGCACATTCAAAATCATTTTTTTGGTTTATTTTCATTTGTGACTATACTGCACTTAGATATACGATGTTTCGATTTAGAATTCATGCACTATTTTCCGTCAGTTCATATTTTATTCTATATTTGAATGACTATTTTTGTAGCATTAAAAATGCTTCAGAGGACGGTATTGTTAATTTTTTTAACGATCAATTTTGCTAATTTTCTGACATCAAGTCGCGTTTCCATTCATTTACTTATTTTTAACAAGCTTTTATTAGCTTCACCTGTATGTATGTATCTTGTAACGGAATCTTGCAGCTCAAATTTCGGCCACTTCCTGCGATCGGATTCTTTTGAAATTTGACACGCGACCTCAGATCCGATGACAATGCAATATTGCATAATCAAATTAATTAATTAACTCTTTTAATTTTTAGTTTCCTCCAATTTTAATCAATATTTTGGCATAAATCCAACAATGTAAAAAAGGAAAAATTAAAAAAAAAAATACATTAAAAAATGCTCGCAAAAATTATTTAAAAATATCTACAAAAACCTTTAATTTTTCTGCATCAGACAAAATTTGTTCCAATGTTCCAAGGTAATTAGAACATGAAGTATAATTGTTTTTAACTAATTTCATGCCAAAATTTAGGTGAACCTTCAATTGGAAATTCATTGCTGATCAGACCATTGTTGAACAAAACTTTTATTCAAATGCATCTCAAATTTTCAAAGTTATATAAATATGATTTCCGCAAACATACATCGATGACTCACAGTAGCTTCCCATCGGAGTGCCCTTGTCTTAACTTTAAGATATTACCTCGCACTCGTTTTATAAATAATTTCGTCACCTGATAATTCTCCAACATAAGACTAAAAAACAGAAAAATAAAATAATAGTTTAAAAAACTAAAAAAACACGCTTTCGTAGCAAAATGAACTAAAAAGTGAAAAATAATTTTTGGATGATATTAGTTGACCAATCACTTAATTTTAATGTAATATAAAAAAGCGTGGGGGGCTTCTTATCAGTTGTCTTGAATTTCTTCCATTTGTTGTCCATCGCAAAAATGTAAATACCCCACGGTTTTTTGTATTACATTAAAATTAGGTGATTGGTCAACTACTATCATCCAAAGATTATTTTTCACTTTTTAGTTCATTTTGCTACGAAAGCGGGTTTTTTTAGTTTTTTAAACTATTATTTTATTATAAAATAAAATTTATTTATTTAAATTTTTACCAAGCTGAAATCAAACTGCGACTTTTGGAATGGAAAACAGATATCTTTCCACTCTGTCATCATGTAATGATAAAACACGTGCGATTTTAATTATGAATTTTTTACGCAATACGTTCCTCTTATATCTCATTTACGTATCAAGCATAGGCAAGCATTATATGTTCACAGGTGAACAATATCATAAATGACATTAAGTTTTTAAACTATGCTTCATGTCTGAAAATAATTAGTGAACTTCATTAAAACAATTTAGAAAATCCAATTTTAATATATGCTTAATTAGTTTTAAATTGCACTATTGAAGCTCTTTCCGATTAAGAATTTCAAAATTCATTCCAAACAATCAAAATGAGTTTAGGAATCGGACTTTCCCATTCTAATCAGTAACTTTGTCTTAATTGATTCGGCTACAAATCCCGATTTCTAAAATGCATACGACGGTGCCTCTAGGCGAAGTTACGAATCAATACTCCGAGCAAAACTTATTTTCAAAAATACAAACGACTGGAAAGTTCATTCTATAATGCTTTTTATTTCTGTGAATGTGTGTTAGTATGCGTCTTTAAAATCAAAATGAATTTAGTAATGATAAACAATAGAAAAGAGAAATCGTGCTAATTTCGGAAACGGAACATACACGTAGAAATGAGGCAACATTTATTTTGATATGCGAGTATAAATTGACTTTTATTTTCTGCATAAGAGAATTAAATCGCTAAATCTAATTTTCTGGAAGATACTATCAATAAAAGTAATAACATATTTTTTTTTAAAAAAACGCTAAGCACTTTTCATAATGTATTCAAAAAGACAAACTAACTTTTCTGGCAGAAAGGACAATATTTAAGTATTCCTGTAGTTTTCAATTATTGCAAGAAAATGACTCAACAAACGAGGAAAAGTGCGGCTCAAGCATTGTACCTTAATATTAAGCAAATCATTTAGTGAAATCAATAAGTCTCTAAGTGGTCTAGATGCTGAGATATAAGCAAAATCAGGCCTCAGATTTTTTCCGTGACAATCAGGCCAAGTATAATAAAAGTGCTCAATAAAATCGCATTCATTTTCAGTGGGAAATATGAATATTACTACAAACAATTTTCAAAAATTGCTTGCACTATCATCTTACAATATTTCGTTATAAGAAGTCAAAAATTATTTTTGTTATTATAAAATGAAAAAGTTCACGTTATTATTATTATTTTTTTAAGTACCAAGTTAGGTTTACTAATATTTGGTGTGGTATTAATTTATTAAACTTGCTTTTATTTTAAATACTAGAAAGCGCCCGTCAAGGTATTGCGTGTGAAAATTGCTTCTACATTTAAACGAAGCCATTGCCTGTTTGTTGATATTTTTATAGTTGAAATTGTAATCCTAACTCCAGTGGATTAACCCTGAACTTCAGTCGGTAGCTTTCATTGTTGACCATTTTTTTCGTTTTTTCATTCCTCTGAAATGACAGTCTTACCAGTAAAACAGTTAAGTTACCTTACGGATCGAGTTCAGCCCCTTGTCACAAAAAAATAAAACCTTTCCCTGCATGTTAAACATTACCAAAACATATTATCAAATTATCATGCCGTGGCGCGAGTTTCATTGTTGAAACACGCGGGTTACTGGATCATCGGCTATTTATTTATATGAGGATTTTGTAGGACAAGTGAAGTGCGTGCGGGGCAAAGTGAAATAGTTCATTTTGTTTACTTATTCAATCATTCAACTAATCACTAACGTATTCATTTATTAATCAATTCAATTCCTTTCTTTCATCTATATTTCACTTAAGTAATCATTCATTATTTACTTATTTATTCACTATTTTATTCACTATTTCTTTTTATCTTACACATTAGTTTAATTTGTTTATTGTTTCATTATCTCTTCATTTATTTATTCATTCTTTTATTTACTCAAGTCATTTGATCAAAAATATTATTAACTACCGAAATGAAAATATTTCATTAGAAAAAGAGTTAATTTTTCACTTTACCCCCATGGGGTGAAAAAATGAAAATGTTCCACTTTTATTGGAAGGTTCAAATTTACTGCCAAAAACTGAAAATAATGTTTCAATGCAAGTTTTATAATAAATAATTTCCTATTAAGTTTATTTATTTATAGTGATCGTATCAGGCATCTGAATTTCGATAATAAGTGTAGAGCCTTGACGCAACTGTTGGCCTGTACGCAAATTTTTTTAAGTAGACATCATTGGCAACAGCATTCAGAGTAACGAATTAAAAAAAAATATATATATTTCAAAAAGTCGAATAGAAAGATTACCAGTGGGGATATTCCTGGATTCCGATTGGTTCAATCTGCTTTTTTAAATGCCGCTGTCATGATTGTCTAGCCGTCAAAGTCGTTGATTTTACAAAAACGCATTTCTATTAATTGTTAGTCTTACACTTATCTTTTCTTCACCTGGATTTCTTATTTCTCGAACCTCATAAAACTTGGCACAGGTAATTACCGTATAACTGTAAACGTATGTATATTCAATTCATTTTGCACGACATAACGTTATAGTATGGCTCTGATAAGAGGAAGTCTGAACTTGATACACATTACTTCTTTTTGAGGAGCTCACTGAAAAGAGGGAATTGTTATTGGCGCAGATCTCAATTGAAATACCTTTACAACCACTATTTCGAAGGCAACGCAACTCGGTGCGAATAAACCTTCCCCACTTCAGCGAACTCCCTACAAAGATGTAAACACTGTTTTGGTCAGGATTTACCTTGACAGAGCCGCACTATATTCCTCTCACATTAGGAAAAATTAAGCTGTTTAAAACACATAGTTTCATCATGCTATAGATTTTTGTACACATTATTCTCGGTTTTCCATAAAATGCTAGAAAGGTCAACTGCAAAAAAGTCAGAATCGGGAATTACTCATGCTTAAATCCTTATTCGACTTGAGTGAGGAACAGTATTTCAAAACGAGATCTATTTCGTGTAATCATTTAATAATTGTCCGTTCCGTTGACCGGACATTTTCAAAAAAATGTTTAGAACGCTAAATCCGGAAGCATCATTTAGAACTAAAACGCTTACTTTGACGTCAATATTTAAAGCTTTTCATTATTATTTTTACGAACTCACAGAGCATGGCATCAGTCAGGACGCAGAATGGCATTAAAATTCTGGTATGAGTTATTGGAAAACGGTTTTGTCATTTCATGGCTATAGAAACTTGCCTGATTGTTAAGGAAAAGTAATGTTTAATAACTTTTTTAATATGCTTTATTATGTTTTGTTATAACCAGGGCTGTGGAGTCGGTGTTGAAGAATCGGAGTCGTTAGAAAACAGGTCGACTCCGACCTTCTTTTTTTCTTTAATATTCACTGACTCTCCTTGCATTTTTTAAAAAAACTGACTACCAATTAGTTCGATCAAATGAAAAAAGGCATACTAATAAGAAAACAGCTGTTGGCAACCAGCTAGCTTGATTGTTTACCCAATTTACTGTAATAACTACTTACGCCGCCTCCTAGTTTATTTGTTTTTCAAGTCTCTTTAACTAATAGCAACTGTCGGCAAACGATTATGTTTCCCAAAATTGTTCTAGTAATCACTCTCAAATAAAAACAATATATTTTTTGCTTCTATCTCAGGTATTAAATTAGTAAAAGGAATGCATCCCTTGAGCAAGTCGGGATCCGTAGCTCGGGAGGAAGCTTCTGAGGGTGTTCGGTAAATTCAAATAAGTGTTGCGCGAAAGCGCAAATCTAAAAGTTCCTATAAAATATATGTTTTTGAAATCTAAAGACTGTCTATAAGTTTGGTTCTCTCTAAAAAGTATGAAATGGAATAAGAATATGACGTCTTGTTTACAACACTCAATAATTGCAGTTGACCTTAAAATGTTATTTAGGTTAATTCGGGAGCAGTCAATAAAATTAAAATTAAAAATTAAACGAAAACGAAATAGAGGTAAAAGCTATTTGTTGTACATAGCTGTATACCTCCGCATTTTGTGTAAAATTACTCTAGACTAAACGTACATACACCCGATCTCTCTCCGCCAATAGAGTACCCTATTTTCGTTGAAATTTTAGAGAAGAAATATAATTTAAGATTTGTTGGGGAATTTTTTCAGAATTAAAGTATTTATATTTTTTTATAAACCCTGAAATTAACTTGGGGTGTCACGCACCAGATGGGTATCCACCCGAGGCAGACCGCCCCCTCTCAAGAAAGATTTTTTTGACTTATCAAAAAATCATTTGTTCTCTCAAGTTACAGCTTTAAAAATTGAAAGCACAAGATTTTATCAATATCTATTTGTTAAACATTAAAGGGTAACAAATTAATCCTTTTCAATTTTTTTGAAAAATGAGATTTTAAAGTAATTTTTAAGTAGCTCACTTTTAAAATCGCAACTAGATTGGAAAATTTGATTTTTAAATTGAATTTCAAATGGAATTTCAAAATGCATTTTAGATTTACAATAAAATGTAACGCAAAAATTACTTAAAAGGAATTAATATTTCGATCTCTGTTTAGGGTTTTTTTCTCCTTTCGCATGAGGGGTTGGGGAATTGAAAAAAAAAAAAAATAAATAAATAAATAAATAAATAAAATGAATAAATAAAGACGGAGTCAGAGTCGGACGTTTAAAAATCAAGGAATCGGAGTCGACCATTTTTCTTCCGACTCCGCAGCCCTGTTTATAACTAGAGACCGGATTATATGCAATTGCATAGTTTTGTTTCCTTTGAGTTAGTGCATATATATAGGCTTGCCAGACGTCCCGGTTTTCAGGCAAAAGCCCGGTTTCCCGGCAGCCGGTTTACTTCAGGTCCCGGAAAAAGATAAATTTGATTCGATGACCAAAAAAGTCTCAAAATAATTATTTGTGAAGGATTATTTTGGATAATTACTTTGTCATTTGAAAAGTAGACTTGTGAAATTAATATCGTATCAACTTGTGAGGATTTTTACAACATCATTAAAACCAAAACAGACTTTCTAAAAAAGCCCTGAAGAATGAAAAATACATCTAAATATTGTTTAAGTTTTTACTCCTCATTCAAAATATTTCTTCTTACTAAAATAACTAATAAATATCTGCATGTAAGAAATAAAACGTTTAAATTTATCTGCTTGTGTCATTTATTATTACCCTTGGTTTGGGCTCATAATCAGTATTTACTCATAGCATTGAGAATGAACTACCCTCTAAAACACGCTAAAACCCAACCAGGGTTGTATTCCCTCCAGGGGTGTTTGTGATCCGAAATTTCCAAAAATTTTAGTCAAGCAACACATTCTGAAGGTGATCAATAAAAAAACTTATAAATAAACTAGCAAAAATACCCGGCGTTGCCTGGGTAAGAAATAAATGTAAGAAACAATCGCTACTTCCTTTCGTTTTCTGTTTTAACTGAAAGAACTCAAAACATATCACTTTGACGTGATTAAAAATCCAGCTTCTTCCTTACACATTAAAGTAAAATAGCAATAAGTATAAAGAACGAACGAATATTCATTTAGAAACGAAAGCACGAATTTAAGAATATAAAAATTTGAAGAATTTCCAAAATACGAACCAACAAAAACAAAGATCACTGAAAAAATTATTTAATTAAATAGTACACACTCAAAAGAAAAAAAAAGCTCTCTACTATTCGCTACTCCAACGAACTATAGGGGGCACTGAAGTCACTGTCTAATGGCGGACTTAAAAACTAAAACAAACGCACATGGTAACGAAAAAAATGCTAAAAGTGTTGTGATTTTTGTTCGTACGTATGATTTTTTCGCTTTTTTCTTTTTAAATTAATTTTCAAAGTCTTGTGGATATTCTGGCCCACGTAGAAAGAAATGAGAATTCAAGAAGCATTACTAAACGTCAAAGATTAATGCAAACTACGTAGTTCGTAGTTCTAAGCAGCTATTTCCACGATGTTGAATTCGATATTTATCAATTCCTGATAAAACTAAATAATAATTGTGGCCTGACAAGAATAACAATTAATGCCAGAAAATTCAATATGACATTACAAATTGTTATCGAAAGAAGATGATACTTTTTTGCCTTGCTTGGCTAGCGCTTATTGTTTTCCATTTGTAGCTGAGTTATTTCTCTCTAATTCCCGAATCGGTTAATTTAAAAATTTTCTGTTTCGATTTTTCTAATTTCTGAGTTACGATTTAATTGTGTCATGTTATGCAAATCATCAACAAAATTCTCACGGATATATGGTGGTAGTTTTCTTTTCAGTTGATTGACCATTATTTCTTTTCACTTATCGAATTCTGTAATCTTACTACCATTTTATTCCACTCATGATAAAAATTAAAAATGGTTTAACTAAAAACGCGAAATCTCGCCAAGGCTACTTTGCTCGCACTATACTAAAACTATAACCCTAAACAAATTTGGCGAAACCTTTCAGCTGAAATTAAAAGGAATAAAGTAAATTCTTTCTCGGTTATTCATTTTGTTCTACGATAATATATTCAAGAAAATATTTTGCATATTGTCCATTCCAACTAAATGCTGCTGTAAAATATGGTAAGTTTAATTAATTTAAGATTAAAAAAACCCCCATATTCTTACAAATTCATACAAAACAATAAAATTTTTTACCTTGTATAACGTTATCCAAGTTTGTTAATCCAGAATTTTCGCTTTCACCAATTATTAAGGAAATAATGAAAACTAACATTATTTTGAGAAGCTCGAGAATACTACTAAGGGACGAATTAATTTCTGTAGCTGAAAGCAAACTAAGACACATCGATTGCGTTAATAAATACTCAGAACAAACTGCCTGTGTTTACGTCAACAGACACACGTGGAACGCAACGTGGCAATGCTTTAGTTTCATTTGCAGTTTTGTAAATCACCGCAAGGTAGCGTATTCGAGCGCTGGAGTTCCGAATGTTTCTTTAAGGATGCAAAAAGTAGAGTTTCCAAATGTTTAAACGACTTTAAACTCATGTCTGCTCCGGAGAAGCCTTGATTCAAAAATTTCATTATGATTACTTTCATTATTGCTGTTGTTAGGCAACGAATTTTTGTAACAATGGGTTTTATATTCGCAACTTCAAAGCTCGAATACGCTACCTTGCGGTGATTACCAATACTAAAGAAAAAGGTAAAACATTGCATTCCACGAGTTTTCTTTGGGGTAAATTTCCGACTTTAAGCAGTTTGTGGTGTTATGTAATTTCAGAAGAATAAAAAAGAAAGCTTCACACAAATACGATGAAAAAGTACTGTCATTCACTAAATGTCAAAGCAAGTTATAAGTTATGGCATTTGTCTGTTTCACCTTTTTTCATCCGTCATTAGACAGTGGCTGCTGCGCCCCCTATAATTTATTGGAGTTGCGAATTTAATTATTTAATGGGGAAATGATATGAAATTTACTGTTTTCCACCATAGCATTTTACAACTAAGTTTTTAAGGAATAAATTACAGCCTAAGTTGCTCCCTCATAATGTATCTATCTATGGTGAAAAAATGGTTAAAATCCCTCCAGTAGTTCTGAAGTTTACCCCGGACATCCGGACAGAGATTAGCCCTTTATGTATAAAGATGAGGATGCAATTCCTAAGAAAGAAATGTCATGCTTGCTCCAGAGAGGCCTTGTTACAAAATTTACATTATGATTACTTTTAATATTGCTGTTGTTAGGCAACGAATTTCCGAAACAATGGGTTTAAACCATAGACTAATAATAAGAGTAGACCGAGCTTTCTCATTCTTGCTGATGAAGAAAATTGGTTCATAGATGTATCATGTGACTAGTGGAAGGGATTGGCGAAGATTTTGGCAGCATGGTTGCTAGATGGCAGCATTATCTATAGTTTGGCACTCGACATGTATTTTATGACAATGTATTTTCATTAAAAAAAACTTCCAGGTGCAGAGATTGAACTGTTTTTCTTTTAGTTATGCATTATTTTGACATTAGTAATAGTTTTTGATCAGTGGTAGTTCTTATCGTCTGCAGCTGAGCCTAAAACTTTAATTTAATTATTATAATTTTCATCGCTCGTGTGAGTGGCAACGTTTAATTTTTTTTTTTTTCTTGATGGAACAAAAAGATGACTGAGTAGCGATAAGTCAAGCAGCGTTGCTGCATCACATTCTTTTCTTTCTAAAATATCTCGATCATTCTAAGTTATATTTATTTCTGAATTTATGTTAAATGTTACGTTCGTGTGTTGTAATAAATGTTCTGTATAGTTATTGCAAGTATATTTTATTGCGAATTCACAACGAAGAGTAAGCGGCTCTACAATTCAAAAAAGTCACGTAGCCCGCCATGCTCAACCATTTTGGAGCCACCAGTGAGGATTTTGTTGTTTCGTTTATGATTCATGGAATCCTTTTCATAAGGTACGATATTTTAAAATCTCTTGCAATGAAAAATGCAAATGTAGGACATTGCATGAAACGTAAATAACGGACATTTAATTCATATTCGAATGCAAATTCCCATGAACATTACTATTCTAATTCATTTGTGCTATAAATGAAACTGAGTCTTTTATTCATTGAAATGGTTTATATTCTATTCTGAATGAAGTGTATAAGAAACGTTTATCAGAAAAATCATTCTTGAATGTTGATATATTTTGTTGTAATTCTCGGAAAAGGTTCTTAACCCTGGTTTACAAGCAAAGATACATTCTATTCTATTAAACTTTATTGCATGATATAGATACATTCTATTCTATTTATTCTCATTCTATCTTTCATTTTGTGATAAACCATGACTTCTAAAGCTGCATCTGCGTATGAAAAAGCAAAAAAGAAACGAGCTACTATTCGCGCGGTAACAACTAAGCTACTGAATAAAATTTCTGAGCAGTTAAATAATGAAGACGTTACTGTGGAAGATTTAAGCACATTCAAGCTGCAATTAAATAGTAAGCTAAATCAAATTCAAGTCGCTGATGCAGAAGTTGAAAACTTAATCGAAGATATGGATGAATTCGAAAATGAAATAGAAGCTAGCCAAGAATATTCAGATAAAATTCTAAATCTTCAGTTCGATATTGAAAGCAGAATTGAAAAAATTAAGCTTGACTTTGAGAAAGATAATCGGTCTACATTACCATCGCGAAGTGGACCTTTTCAAACAAGTACGAGCATAAATTTGCCTAAATTCGATCTTCCAGCATTTAGCGGAAATATAAATAACTGGATTAGCTTTAAAGAAATTTTCATTTCGACTATTCATGATAATTCTAATTTAAGTCAACTACAAAAATTGCAATACTTGCATGCATCAGTTACAGAAGAAGCTGCTCGACTAATAAAGGGCTTTCCTATCACAGAAAATAATTATTCTCAAGCTTGGGAAACGTTAATTAGTCGTTATGACAACAAAAGAGAGTTATCATATGCTTTAGTTTCGAAAATATTTAGCATTAAACCAGTCAAATTGATGACCTCTAAATCTCTTCGGGATATTTTGGATTCTTGCAATGAAGCAATTCGTAATCTAAAAACGTTGGGATTTGAGTTAGACAAACTTTCAGAATTAATCATTATTCAATTTCTCGAAAAACGCTTAGATGATAATATCCGAAAACAGTGGGAGCTCACATTAGAAGATGAAGAAATTCCATCGTATAAGAAATTTATTGAATTTTTAGAAAAGCATGCCAGAAGCATGAAAACCTGCAAAGAAATCTATCCCAAAGAGGAACTTTTGAAATCCAAGAAGTCAGTTAGCTATAATTCCGTAACAAACGTAAATCGTAGAAGTTGTGTATTGTGCAATTTAGATCATGCATTGTTCAAATGTTCAGAATTCAAAAATTTGAGCACTCAAGAACGGTGGAATCTAGCGAAGAAGAATAAACTTTGCTTTAACTGCTTGAGAGCTAATCACGATACTTCGAAGTGTAAAGTTACTTTTCACTGCAAAGATTGTTCTAAAAGACACCACACTCTCTTACATGATTCTTCATACAAATCGAACCTTTCAGTCGATAATTCTGCACAGAGGTCAAGTGATTCTGTTCAAGTTAATAATTCTCAGTCCAGCAGTCTAGCTTTAACTGGTCTGAATAATTCGTGCAATATTCTGCTATCTACAGCTTTAGTCAAAGTCAAGGATTCTCAAGGACATTGGCAACTGTGTAGAACTTTACTCGATTGTGGTTCTCAAACCTCATTAATGACTGAAGAATGCTGTAATAGACTTAATCTAATAACATTTTCAACTAATCACTTAGTCATAGGAACTGGTAATCAAGTTGCTGGAAAGTCCAATTACTTAGTAAATTTAAACTTTACTCCACGGTTTAATTCAGAAACCTTTTCTACGAAAGCACTAATAGTTAAAGAACTTACTACGAAATTACCAAATTTCCTTATTTCTAGTCATAAATGGTCACACATTGAAAGTTTGCAGTTAGCAGATCCTGATTTCTACATCTCCAGAAACATAGACATAATATTAGGTGCAGATGTATTTTTTGACATAATTCAAGGTCGCAAGATAAGTGGTGGAAAAGACACACCTACAGCTATTCAATCAAAGTTAGGTTGGATTCTCTCAGGAAGGGTATCGTCCAAATTATATGAAGGTACAGAAAATACCAAATTGAGTCACCATTCCAGTGTAAAAATTGATGAAGTTCTTCAGAAATTCTGGGAATTGGAATCTATTCCTCAGAAAGAAAAGTTAAGCATTCAAGACGCAAACTGTGAAAAGTTTTACTCAGAAACTACAACTAGAGATGACACTGGAAGATATGAAGTCAAACTGCCATTCAAGGAGGAACCAAGTCTTGGAAATTCGAGAGATCAAGCGGTTGCACGATTTCTGTCGTTGGAAAGGAAACTAATCCAAAATCCTAGCCTGTATGATCAATACAAGAATTTCATGAGGGAATATTTATCCTTAAACCACATGGAATTAGTGCAAACAGAAGAGATCATAGTAGAAGATCGCAAGTGTTTTTATATGCCACACCACGGAGTAATTAGAGAACAAAGCAGCACCACAAAATTAAGAGTTGTGTTCGACGCATCAGCTAAATCATCCACAAACATCTCGCTAAATGATGTTTTGCATGCTGGACCCAAACTCCAAACTGATCTATTTTATATTCTATCAAATTTCAGAATACACTCCATAGCTCTTGCGGCTGATATCGAAAAAATGTTCCGACAAATTCTTGTCTCACATTCAGATTCTGATTTTCAGAGAATTATATGGCGAGAAAATCCCGATCAAAAGATTGAAGACTATAGATTGAAGACAGTGACTTACGGAACTGCTTGCGCACCGTATTTAGCCATAAGAACTATTAAAAAACTTGCTGAAGATGAAGAGATGAATTTTCCTAAAGCCTCAAAAGTTATCGACAAGGACTTTTACGTAGATGATCTATTAACAGGAGCCGATTCAATTCAGGAAGCTGAAAATCTCATGAGTGATTTAATTAATCTAATGAGAAGAGGTGGATTCACTCTTCGAAAATGGATATCAAATGAACATAGTATTCTTTCAAAATTACCTCCTGAACTAAAAGGAACAGAACAGTCTATAAATATTGCTGAAGATCAGTCAGTGAAACTTCTTGTCATTCAGTGGGATCCAAATCAAGACACATTTGCGATTCATTTAAATCCAGCTCAAGAAGTCACCACAAAACGGCAATTATTGTCAAGCATTGCTAGAATTTATGATCCCCTCGGTTTCATTTCACCCTCTACAGTTTTAGCTAAAATTATGATGCAGAAATTATGGTTATGCAAGTCAAAATGGGATGATCCACTCCCAGACAGTATCCTTAAAGAATGGACAAGTTTTGCTTCACAGCTTCCGATACTTGAAAATATTCAAATGCCACGACATTTCTTCATCCAAAATTCTGCAGTAAAATGTATTCAAATTCATGGCTTTTGCGATGCTTCCGAAAAGGCTTTTGCTGCTGTCCTTTACATGAGATCAGAATTTGAAGATGAGAAAGTCAAGATTAGTTTAATCGCCGCGAAAACCAGAGTCGCACCACTAAAAACAATAACGCTTCCTCGTTTGGAGCTGTGTGCAGCTGTAATGTTAAGCCAACTCTACAAAAATGTAGTTGAAAATCTTGCCATTCAAGTAGATGAGTCATTCTTTTGGACGGATTCCCTAATAGTGCTTGATTGGATAAATTCCGAACCTCATAAATGGAAATCCTTCATTTCTAATAGGATATCGCAAATTCATACTAATACTCAAGTCGATGCCTGGCATCACGTTGTAAGCAAAGAGAACCCTTGTGATTGTGCCTCAAGAGGACTCATGCCTTCAAAACTTCTTAATCATTCATTATGGTGGAAAGGTCCTTCTTGGCTTTCAGATTCGCCAATAGTTATCCCTCCACAAAACCATTCAGCTCCGGAAAAAGAAAAAATCTCAGAAGTGTCAGAGAAAACGGCAAGTTATTCTAATCAAGTAGAAGGCGAGTTAAACTTCATTCATAACTATTCTTCGCTGAGTAAGCTTACTAGAGTAGTTGCGTATAGCGTACGATTTATTCAAAATGCAAAATGTGACAAAAATAATCGGAAAGTAGGTTCTCTTAAGACATCAGAATTACTTGACGCCACAACTCGCATTGTAAAGTTGATCCAAGATTCAGAATTCAAATCGGAAATTCATGCTATTCAAACTAAAGGGAGTTTGCCAGCTAAAAGTTCCTTAATATCATTGAATCCTTTTCTTGACAAAAACGGTATTTTAAGAGTTGGCGGCAGACTTAAGCACTCTAATATGTCAAATGATCAAAAACATCCAATGCTACTTCCTAAAAATCATCACCTTTCGGATTTAATTATTGATCATTATCACAAACTCTCTCTTCATGGAGGAACACAAGTTGTACTCTCACTCATTAGACAGCGGTTTTGGCTGATATCAGGAAGAGATAAAGTCAGAAGAAATATTCAGCGTTGTCTGACATGCTTCAAGATGAAGAAGAAAATCATGTGCCAAATTATGGGAGATTTACCTAAAGATCGCGTTCTTCCTTCCAGACCATTTCTCAAAACGGGTATAGATTTTGCAGGGCCGATAATAACGAAGCCAAATCTCAAGAGAACAAGGGTTACCACTAAGTCATACATTGCTTTATTCATTTGCTTCACGACAAAAGCAGTTCATCTTGAAGTTGTGTCCGAACTAAGTACAGATTCATTCTTAGCGTGCCTCAGAAGATTTATATCGAGAAGAGGGAAACCTTCAGACATATATACTGATAACGGCTCTAACTTTAAAGGTGCAAGAAACTATTTATACAGTCAAATGGAAATTCTTAAATCAGCATCAGTTCAGGACTTTGCTTCAGAATTGTTTATTAACTGGCATTTCATCCCACCCAGTGCACCTCATTTTGGAGGTATCTGGGAGTCTAACATCAAATCAATGAAGCAACATCTTTTCAAAGTATGTAAATCAGCAGTGCTTAATTATGAAGAATTATCAACTTTAATTATTCAGATTGAAGCATGTATGAATTCAAGACCACTAACTCCTCTTAGTAGTGATCCAAACGACCTTGATCCCTTAACACCGGGTCACTTTCTGATTGGAGCACCGCTTCTAGCAATGCCTGAGTCTTATCATGCAGAAAATTCGCTATCATACACTTCAGGATTTAAGTTGATTCAAGCTCTTCGCGAAGGATTCTGGAGGCGATGGAGTGCTGAGTATCTCACACAGTTACAGCAGAGAAGTAAATGGAAGTCATCTAACCCAAATATAAAAACTGGACAACTGGTGTTGTTAAAAGAAGATCTCAAACATCCCATGAAATGGAGTTTAGGAAGAGTTATGGAAACTTTTCCTGGAGAAGATGGAGCTGTAAGAGTTGTTCAGGTGAAAACTACATCAGGAACATTTAAAAGACCAATAACTAAGATTGCTCCCCTACCAACTTAGACTTAGTTTTGGACATTTGTCCAATGGGGGGGAGTATGGTAGTTCTTATCGTCTGCAGCTGAGCGTAAAACTTTAATTTAATTATTATAATTTTCATCGCTCGTGTGAGTGGCAACGTTTAATTTTTTTTTTTTTCTTGATGGAACAAAAAGATGACTGAGTAGCGATAAGTCAAGCAGCGTTGCTGCATCACATTCTTTTCTTTCTAAAATATCTCGATCATTCTAAGTTATATTTATTTCTGAATTTATGTTAAATGTTACGTTCGTGTGTTGTAATAAATGTTCTGTATAGTTATTGCAAGTATATTTTATTGCGAATTCACAACGAAGAGTAAGCGGCTCTACAATTCAAAAAAGTCACGTAGCCCGCCATGCTCAACCAATCAGTTTTCGGTAACTTTTATTTCATTTGGAGCTGTCAGCGTTGGCGTGAACAAAATGGCGTAAACGTTTTGCGTTAACGCAAAAATGTACTAATCGGTATCTTAAATTGAAACTGTAGGTAAAAATCTTACCGTTTGCTGATTCTTCTTGGTCGCTTGCATCTTTTATTGCTTAGAGAGTTATTGAAATTGACTAAAGAAAATGCACAATACTATCTAAACGAAAAACTCACTATATTAACAAAATATTTACAACTTCGAATAACAAATTTACGAATCGGACTCCATAAAAGATCATTCTTCCGTGTTCCATAAATTCTATTTATTTTATTTCGCGCTGGCGTTGATCGTCTGCTACGATTAACGCCCGCTGTTGCTAGGATATCCACCAGTCACATGGTTTGGTTTATGAGCAGCAAAAGGGTTGCCATAGCTCGGTCTACTCTTATTATTAGTCTATGGTTTAAACTTTTAATCATTTGATGCGAAAATTACATGACATTTACTGTTTTCGATCACGATCTTCTTAAACTAAGTTTTTTAGCGATAAATTATAGCCTAAGTTATTCCCCCATTATGTAGCTATCTATGGTGAAAAAATGGTTAAAATCCCTCCAGTAGTTTTGTGGTTTACCCCTGACATCCGAACAGAGATTAGCCCTTTATGTATAAAGATGAGGATGCAATTCCTAAGAAAGCAATGTCATACTTGCACCAGAGAGGCCTTGTTTCAATATTTACATTATGATTACTTTTAATATTTCTGTTGTTAGGCAACGAATTTTCGAAACAAAGGGTTTAATCTTTAATCATTTGATGCGGAAATTACATGACATTTACTGTTTTCGATCACGACCTTCTTAAACTAAGTTTTTTAGCGATAAATTATAGCCTAAGTTGTTCCCTGATTATGTAGCTATCTATGGTGAAAAAATGGTTAAAATCCCTCCAGTAGTTTTGAAGTTTACCCCGAACATCCGGACAGAGATTAGCTCTTTATGTATAAAGATTAAAATAATGAATTATCCAACGTATTGAAGCACAAAACTACGTTGGATAATTGATTATTTTAATTTTCAGCACAAAGGTATTTATTCGTTATTTAATAAATAAATGTTTATTTTCAATAATTTTTATTTGCATATTTCAAAAACTTTTTACGGAGTGGGGTGATCGAGCCTTCTCATAGTTTCTGAAAATTTCACACTGTCTTCAGAAAATTTTACTTGAGTCCACTATCACCCCTGGTTCCCTTTTGAATACTAGCGACGGGAAGGGGGGGGGGGGGGTTGTATTCCGGTGTCCCGGTTGAACATGTCAGAAATCTGGCAAGCCTATGTATATAGAAACATAAAACGGTAACCTTTTTAAAATGAATACATATTGCTACATTTTGCACTTGTTTTTATGTGTTTTTCAGATTTACAAAAACTTTTAATTTTTACTAATATTATTATTAGTAAAAAATAATTAACAACTTTATTATTACTAGAAAATCGCCCGTCGAGGCATGACGGGTGAAAATTGCTCCTACATTTGAACGAAGTTTCGGAATTCCTGAGCTATACGGTTCGGTTTATAATCAAACTTAGTTAAAATATTTTTCATGAATTATGATTGAAATGCATTTAATGATGTGTCTTTCAGAAAGCAAAAAACATGTAAAAATAGCAATGATTCTGTGCTGAAACGAGTTGCATCTGTTTGAATTGAATTGCCATGAAATGACGCGCAATAAGTCGTCGAACTTAAGATAAAATGAATAATGTGAATATTTCAGTTAATTTTTCTTATTGCAGTAGCTTAAAAAACGAGTTTATTTTCGCTTTTCTTAAAAAATGACCGACCGAACGGCAATGCATAACCTCATTTCTTGACACTGATGTGAACTAATTTTTAAGACGAGTCCAACTTCATTTGGATATTTATCCTGTAAGAAAAAAAAATCCTTTTTATTTCTGGTTCGTTTATTAGATTCTTTCAGCACTGATACATGAATTGTAGTTTCCTTTATGACTGTGACTCATCTGTTTTGAACTAAATAAACCTTATGAAACTCTTGTTACCCTAATTGGACTCTTGACAAATTTTCTGCGCTGTTTTTCACTCGAATGATAATGTTTTCCAATACAGTCACAAATTTAAATTCAGGTAAATTAGAAAGTTAGTAGGTTACCAACTAAATAAGTTATTTCATTTTAAAAAAGTTGCTTCTATACCATCTTTTCTTTTTGTAACTTGTTTCTTAGAAGTTGCGTCTTTTCGAGAATTCAGTAAACCCTCGTTAATCCGGACCCAATTAAACCGGACTATTAGGGTGGTTCAGATTTTTTTTTCCAGACAGAGTCCAGGACACCCCCTACTTTTTTCGGACTTGCTAATAATATTATGCGGTAAAAGTTTTAGCTTCTTATTCAAATTTTAAGAGGGTGCTCAATGACCCCTTCATTTAACATTAGTCGTAGCATAGAAAATACCACAAATTTATAAACATTGAATTTCCCCACCTGCTTTTTTGTAAATAATTATTTTATTGCAATGTTTATGCATATTGCTAATGTATATTATAATATGTAGCATTATTTTTCAGTTCAATATATTTTTTAATCCCTCCTTCCCATACTTATGGAGTTTGGGTGAGGGGGTTGGGCATCCTCTTTCAGTTGAAATAGGAAGCTAAAATTCTTCCAGTATATTACTATCTACAAGTCCAAAAATACTGAGGGGTGTCCTGTTATCTAGGAGAAACTTTTTTTTTTTAAAGGTAATTTTGAACCGCCCTACGGACTGTGCTTAATCAAATACTTCGAAATTCCAAGAGTCGAGTTGGTCATTTTCCCTCAGCGTCCGCAAATCCGTCGGAGCTGCGGAGTCTAAGTCGGAGTCTCACTGATTTTGGGGAAAAGGACTAGAAGCAGGGAGCCAAACACTTTGAAATTCCTAGAGTCCGAGTCGGTTATATTTCCTTCGAGTCTGAAGCTCCGTAAGAGCTGCAGAGTCAGAGCCGAAGGCTCTGAAATTCCTAAAGTCTGAGCCATAGACGAATAGAAGGGGGGGGGGGGGGCAATGAGGGTGATCGTCCCTCCCGTGAGGGGTTTTACGGGAAATGTTTCAACATTGAAGAAGATCAAAAGTATTTTTTAGACAATCCTGCGAAGAATTTAAGTAAGCTTTCAGCCGGAGATGTTTCGGAATATTTCTAAGTTGAGCTCTTAAAAACGCAATTTTAAACCGTCTTTGGAAACGTCAGAGGAAGAAATAAGGTTCGAGCACTTTCTTCTGCTAATTTTTCAAAACTGCAGTTCCAGAATTGCAATTTTAAATGTTATTCGATTATGTTAGGGGCAGAGGGTTAGGAAACTCTCTGTACTTTTTCCAACATTGAAGTTCTAAAAATCCAATATCACCCTCCCTTGAAAAATTCCTGGATCCGTCCTTGGTCTGAGCCAACCATTTACTTTCCGACTCCGCTGTCCTGGTTACTTGTGACACAATAATACTACATAAATAACAAAAAAAATAAAATAAATAAATAAATAAATAAATAAGCTGCTATGTTAAGGAAGAGCATTTTAAATAATGAAAAGGTACACAACGGATTACGAGTAAGATTATTATCTAGAACTAAAGAATAGGAAGAACAAGTAAATAAACAGATGAGTAACGAGTAGGAAGTTAGAAGAAGGAACAAAAGGTCAAAGAACCGAAATCCGGAGCTTTAATTAGAAGTACAATGCGTTATGGATCTTTTATTTCGAAACAGTTTTGTTGTTGCTTACTGTTTCATTGTTAATAAGACATATCCGTTTAACATAGAATAAGACGTTCGTAGAAAGCTAATGAGAATGAATTTGAACTTGAAGAGGAGGTTTTTAAGTGAAGAAAAAAAGAAGATGCTTATTTTTTTCACTAGTGAGTAAAACTAGAAGGACAATAAAACATCAAAAAAGAGTTTTTCGTTTTTCACAGACAGTAAATGTAAAGTGATTTTTTCTTTTCATGTTTTTTTTTAATACACGTAACTTCAGAGAGCTGTCATGCGTGAAATAATAAAATGCACCCGTAGGCTGTAGTAGCAGCAGTTAAGTGTATGTGAGAAAGGATTAAAAAAAAAAAAGAAAAAAAAAAAACTCGTTTAAGTATTCGTTAAATATTTTTTCAACTTAAAATATTTAACTTCTCCACACATGAGATTTTACGCATCGAAAATCAGAGAGAGAGAGCTATGAAATTTATTTATTTTTTAAAAATAATTTGTCTTTGAATAATTCTAGTGTTTATAATAAGTTAAATAAAATATTTGGTTTCAATCCATCTTTGTCATTCTTTGAATCGCTGAACGGAGTTCAGTAATTGAGCATTTTGAGCAAAACACAATTTCTGGCATACTTTAATGTTTACTAGTGGTACCCCCACGGCTTTGCTCGTAATAGAAAAATTAAAAGGTCTTTTGGTTTGCCTGTATATTTACAAATAATGTGTGGTGATTTTTCTCACCAATTGGCTTGTACCTATGCTACGATTCCACGTTATGATAATTTCGTTTCTCGCTAATTGGCTGGTGCCCATGTTACGGTTCCACGTTATGATAATTTCGTAATTTACTCGCCCGTCTTATGATAGTTTTGTTCTTAAAATTGGAATATAATAAAAACCACATCGAATTTTCGAAATATCGCTTCGAGGTGCACACCCCCATGCTACAAACTAACTTTGTGCCAAATTTCATGAAAATCGGCCGAACGGTCTAGGCGCTATGCGCGTCACAGAGATCCAAACATCATACAGACATCCAGACATCCTCCGGACAGAGAGACTTTCAGCTTTATTATTAATAAAGAAGATCATCCTCATAAAAATAATAGCCGATGATCGAGTAGCCCGCGTGCTTCAACAATGAAACTCACGCCACGGCATGATAATTTGACAATATGTTTTAGTAATGTTTAACATGCAGGGAACTCGATCCGGCAGCTTAACTGTTTTACTGATTAGACACTGTCATTTCAGGGGAATGAAGAAACGAAAAAATGGTCAACAGTGAACGCTACCTACTGGAGTTGAGGGTTAATCCACTTGAGTTAGGGTTACAATTTCAACTATCAAAATAACACCAAACAGGCAATGGCTTTGTTCAAGTGTAGAAGCAATTTTTACCCGTCATACCTTGACGGGCGACTTAAAAGACTTAAAGGGCGACTTCCAGAACAATGGAGAAAAGTTATAAACACACACACTGTCCCCAAATATGGTAAAAATGATTTCAACAGCTTAAACATATAAATTCATGAAAATTTGCAAATTTTCAAGAACTCCGTACTTGTATATAATTGTTAGAAAAAAAAGAAAACAAAAATAAAAATTCTTAAAGGCAGAAGAGATTCTAAAAATGAAATTAATAATTTAAATTACGCCTTAAGCGAGGTCTTGCGTTTAAAACCATAAAACTGGAGACTTTGATAATAAAGGTATTGGACGCAAATTGCTATTATCGTGATACACCTATACTATGTTGATTCGGATCATGTTGCCTGATATTCCATTAAAATGAGCCTCAAATGATGATGAAAATTTTCCGTTTGGCAGTATTTATCAATTGAAAATTAAACGAGCTGATGTGTGCATCACATGACTTCCTTTTACTCCAATTTAATGTCATTTCCCTATTATTGGCAATTTTAATGTGATTCAATTGTTTACTGTTTACTCTCTAAATATCATCAACAGTGGCAAAATTGAAACAAATTGAAAAAAAAAAAAAAAAAAAAAAATTAATTTGAATTTTGTCATCTTGAATCCAAATTATGTTTTTCGCAATCACGAGTGTGTGTGTGTATGTAGGCGTGTGTGTTTGTGTGTGTGGGGGGGGGGTATGTGTGTTTGTGTGTAGAGGGTATGTGTATGTGGGCATGTGTGTTTGTGTTTGTGTGCAGGCATGAGTGTTGGTAGTTGTGCGTATGAGTGTTTGTGTGCGTGGGGGCGGGGTATGTGTGTGTAGTCATATGTGTTTGTGTCTGTGTGCAGGCATGAATGTGTGGGTAGTTGTATGTATGTGTAGGTGTCTGTAAGTATGCGCGTGTATGTGTTTGTGTGTGTGTATGTGTATGTGTTTGTGTGCATGTGTTTGTGTGTGTATGTGTATGTGTTTGTGTATGTGTGTAGGCGTTTGTGTGTGTGTGTATGTGTGCGTGTGTGTGTATGTGTAGTTGTGTATGTATGCGCGTGTGTGTAGGACATGGATGCAACATGGAGACGGCTTTCGCTAGAGGAGCAGCATCGTGAGGAGCCGGTCGGCGGTGATGGTGCGGAGGGTGGCAGTGGGAAAATAAAATGATAGCACGCCAAAAACAATCAAATGAAAGCAATAAGCAATCGTGATTGCTCAAAAAAAAAAAACGCCAAGTTGGCGACAAAACTTGGCGACCAAAAGACTGGAGGTATATCGCCAAGTGTCCGACAAATTATAACACAACTTGAGTTTACATCGAAATTAACAATGATTTCCCCCCAAAAAGGGTAAAAGACCCCCCTCAACTTTCACCGTTTTTGAGTTATGCGAGATATATACACACATACGCATATAAGCACATACATACTTACATACGGACGTCACAAGAAAATTCGTTGTAATTAACTCTGGGGTCGTCAAAATGGATATTTCGGGTGTCTGTACGTTCCTAGGCATGTATCCACGTGCGATCGGGTCGAAAAAATAAACTCAACATTCATTCGGGGGTGAGAAAAATGGAAATTAAAGCCGATTTTTGAGTGAAAATTTTTTCGCGAGTACAATACTTCTTTTTTTGTAAAAGGAAGTAAAAATGAAGGTAAAGCTACCTTCATTTACTACTAACTAATGCCCCAGCAGGGGCACCCCGACCTTAAACTTTTGGGAGGACGCAAATTCTCAATTTGCCGAAAAGGACTCCATGTTTTGCTGAATGATAAAATAGAGGGTATGCAGACAGAAGTACTTCCAATGAAACGAAACTTCTGAGAATCAAAAAAATTGCCTTCAAAGTTGCCGAATTTTCGAACTGAACTTGCAGAATAAGAGCATTTTTAGGAGATCACAGTGACCTTCCCGTGACCTCCCATCAGGATGCCTTTAGCTGCCAGTACCCTCTGAGCAAGAATTCTCTTATTTTATTTTTCGAGAAGATATGAGGGAAAAGTATTTCTGATGTTTCCAGATAAAACAAAACTAGACAAAACTAGTATGTTGTGGTCATCACGAAACTTTCTTCTATATTTTTCCTTTTTTTTCTGATCCCTCCCCATGCTTGACGAGGAAGCAATATTCCAAACAAAAACAAAATTACACATGCAAAAACTTCACGACCATCCCAGTGTCTGAATTATTGCAAAAGCAAAGCAAAGAGCGAAAATTGAAAGTTATTTTAAAAGCCTTGCTTGAATTAATTACAAATATTTTATTTGTTAACAAACATAAGATGGCAACAGTTAAAAATTTTAAATCATCCATCCACTATAATATTAAAATCTGTTTGCGTCCGTCTGTCTGTCTGTCTGTCTGTCTGTCTGAAGATCGATCTTCTCGGGAAACACTGCGAATCGGGAGTCAAACGAGATACCGATCAATTCGAAACTTTCCAAAGAAAACAATAGGACCAATCTCATAATTGTACGACTTTAATTAGCGGAGATATTAATTAAAACGTTAATTAACATAACGCTATTCAGGAATTTTTATTTCTTTCCTGTTGCCATTTTGCATATGGGTGAGCAAATAAAATTCTAATAATTGTGTCAAAAGAGATTTTTTTGGCTGCTGTCCAAATCTCAAAACAACGTTTCCATCTAGAATTTCATTTTTAATTAGTTTAAAATTGGTTGCTCTATTCGGACATTTATCGTCTGTCCTTTCTTATTTTTTCACATTCAACGTTCTTAACTGTTTTCAGCATATGAAAAATGTTTCTTTAGTAATGTTTATTGATTGAAGTGTAAGTTTATCATTCACCGGCCTCATATTTGGGTACATTTAGGATGTGCGACTAATTATGTTTATTTTGTTGGACTTTTTTCCGTCACATGGGTGAGCTTTCGAATTGTAATAAATCTCTTTTTCCTTCCTGTTTCGATTTTTGCAATACAGTTTGTATCGTTAAAAGAACACGTTAAATTAAGATTGTTTGGATTTCTTTAAGTGAAACAGAGTTGAACAAAAAAGATTGTTTTTAAGGATTTTAACTGAAGCTTAATTGGATTCTGATGGCTTGATATTAAATTAATGCTTATTGGTATTTAATAAGTCTTGGTGCTTTAGTTTCACGTAATCAATAAAAAAGTGTGTGTCATTTTATGTAAAAAGCTGATTGTAATTGTACATAAATATTTCAGATATATTCTATCAGATTTAATTCAGTTTAAAGTGAGCACATATTATAGTTGAGAATGCATATATTTTCATCTTTTGTGCTAATTGAAAATACTCATAACTTGTATTATTGATAAATATGATTAACGTTAAAGAGGTTTTTGCCAAAAATATGCTCTACTGGTGTTTTGCAAACCTTGCATTACGCGTAATTATTTACTCCTTAGCGCTTTAGAAACTGATGTCAGAATAATACAAAAACATCAATTGAACAGCTCTTTCATTTTTTAAGTAGCCCGTGCAACGCCGGGCACGCAGGATAGTTGAGATAATATTTCCGATCATTTCCATACAATTAAAATCACGAGAAATACGCAGACGACAATCTATTACGATTTCTCTTTCTTATTGTTGCATTAATAAAGCTATTTTTATTCGCAAAAAAAAAAAAAAAAATCAACACCTCTTGGAGCGATTGGCGTCAAAATTGAACCAAAGCCTGTTTACATATGGATTCACATATGTTCCAAATTTCAACCAGAATGTAGCAATACTTCTTGAGATAGGGCACTCACAAAGGAAAACGAGCTGATGTGTGCATCACATGACTTCCTTTTACTCCAATTTAATGTCATTTCCCCATTATTCGCTATTTTAATGTGATTCAATATTTATTCTCTAAATATCACCAACAATGGCCAAATTGAAACCAAAAAAAAAAAAACTCCGCCAAATTTGTCGCCAAGTTGGCGACAAAACTTGGCGACCAAAAGACTGGCGATATATCGCCAAGTGTCCGACAAATTATAACGCCACTTGAGTTTACATCGAAATTAACAATGATTTCCCCCCAAAAAGGTGCAAAAGACCCCCTTAGGAACATCCGAAAGCAACCAAAAGGGGAGGTGCACAACTAGACCCCACTACGAGTCTATGTACCAAATTTCAACTTTCTAGGACATACCATTTTTGAGTTATGCGAGATACATACGCACATACGCACATACGCACATACATACAGACGTCACGAGAAAAGTCGTTGTAATTACCTCGGTGATGGTCAAAATGGATATTTCGCGTGTCTATACATTCTTAGGCACTTTTCCGCATGTGGTCGAATCGAAAAAAAAACTCAACATTCATTTGGGGGTGAGCAAAATGGAAATTAAGGGCGATTTTTGAGTGAAAATTTTTTCGCGAATACAATACTTCCTTTTTTGTAAAAGGAAGTAAAAAGAACGGGCGATTGCGCTACCCTCTTTTTAGCTGTTGTCACCAAAATAAAATCAGCTGTTATACCCACTAAGGGTTACTTGCCGATAAATTTTTCTTTCATTCCGTTCATTATTTCTTGAGATACAGCAGTCACAATTGAAGACAAAAAACGTTCTACAGCTCAACCCCCGTTTGAGTTATTGACACCAAAATTGAATCAACACCTGTACTTGTTAATGGCAACATGTGGACCAAATTTTTGTTTGATTCCGCCAGTTACTTCCTGAGGAACAGCAAGCACGCGTAACTCAAAAAACGTTCCATTGCTCCACCCCCCTTCGAAGAATTCGCGCCAAAAACCAATGGGCACAAGTTCACATAGGGGTACATATGTGTACCGGATTTCGTTCGATTTTATGCGGTAGTTTTTGCTGTAGCGGTCACAAAAAACTGGTCACACACAGACGTGACACACACACATACACACACACATACACACGCACACACATACACACAGACAGACAGACATTTTCCAAAAATAGTCGAAATGGACTCAGCACACCTCAAAACGTTCGAATCCGTCAAAATTCGAAATTCGAAAATTTGCACGAATCCAATACTTTCTTCTATATATTAGATATAAAAGAAAGTAAAAACATGACTGAGAAAACATTTTTGGGCAGAATGTCACCAGGAACCACTTTTCCAAAAAGAAAAAAAAAGGGGGGGGGGGCAGGAACATGTTTGAACGACCTTTCCGAGTTCGACACATCACTAGAAGCTTCATATTCACCATGTTCTGAAACGCAAGAAGGACATTATTTTTCTGTTACTTTAACAAAAAGTTCCAACTTTCAGGAAACAATTCCGACAAATGACAGTGTCATTAACACTTCTCGTGTTTGATTGCAGTGGCTAGTTCCCGTTTTGATTTTTTTCCCCTGCACTAAGCGATCCTTGATAGTGTTTTCAAGGAATGATATTTACCTTTCTGTAAAAATAGATTAATACTAACTCAAAACTAAGAAAGTTATTTCTGAGCAGAACCTGGAACTGGTGTTTAAAATGCTAACTGTTTGCTATATTTATTCTCGACTTTTTTTTAATAGCAACAATTCACGAGAATTACCTAAAAATATATTAATTTGGACATTAATTTAAAACAGCCATTCAAATCAGCAGTGGTGGTGATTGGGGCTTATAAGGGGGGGGGGGGCAGAAAAAAGTCAACTAAAAGCCATGGGACTTTTAACGGCAGCAAAAATTAAAAAAAAAAAAAGATAAGTGGAAATTTATACAAGTAACAATTCAACTCATGTTTTTTTTTTTGAGATTTTGATGACTTATTGTACACAATAACTTTCCCCAAAGAAACACTTCGACATAAATTTGACTTGTTAGTTACCCCGAAGTATTTTGAGGTGTCACAAACACTTGGTAAAAATTTTATTAAACAATGGCTTGTTTAAGTAAAACAATTGATTTACTAATATCTAAATAATGAATGCATGAACTAAAAGTTATTCCTTGTGCTAAATAATGTTTCGTAACCAGATATACAAAGTTGAACAAAATATTATGTCCCGAAATTGTGACATTTCTGCTATTTTTATGATTTTTAGTTTTGGTGGATTATTGGGAAACAAAATAAATAAATTAACCATAAAAGGGGGGTGGGTGCTGTGAAATATAGTGGTTGGGGTGGGGCGTTAAAGTCATTTATGACGGGCCTTAAAATTTCTGTGCATGCCCCTGATAAGGTGCGACCCGCAAGTTCGAAAAGTTTGAGCACCACGAGGTTAATCGAGTCTTTCCTTCCCATACAGAAACATTTACCTGGTTTTAAAAGGAATTACAATGTAACGAAAGCATTTAATATTGCATTCTACTGCATAATACATTGATTAAAAAAAAAAAAAAATCCGGTAGCCACCGGCATAAAAACATGTTGAAAAGATCAGCTTAAAAAGAATTCCTTATATAGGACAAAGGCGCGGCGCGGCAAGCAATTATTCCATATTTCGTCGGTAGAAAACATTGAAAGCTCTGATCTTGGTATTATTTATGGAAATTACTATGCAAGCTGCGTTCGACCTCATAAGTTCGGTGTGGTATGCGAGTAATATTAGGATATGATCTAACTTTAAAGCCTGCTTTCGACGAATTATATGACGTCGTTTTCATGACGCAGTTGGGTAATGAGATGAAAGTAGACACTAAATTTTCAACCCTGAAAAGTGATACTAAATTAATAGTTTTGGTTTCTAAAACCGAGAAATTTGCAACCGTTTCTTCTTAGTTGAGCTTCATTTGCTTAATGTGCTCCATTTTATGATATTTTATAAATTTAAAACTATTGAGTATCTCTATTGAGCAAAAAACCCGAAATTTTAACGAAGCAATGAATCATGGCTCGTGTTGTCGTTTATTGAATGATACAATTACTTGGTGTTAAAACATGGCTTCTTTGGCTAGGCAGTGTTTTATTCCCCTTGTCTTACTCGTTTTTAAGTCGCTATCTATCATAGAAGTTCCAAAAATGTAATCGCTCTAATATAATAACGCATATACCAGTGGTGCCCACCTAGGGGAGGTGGTCATGGCGCAGATTGCGCCATTTAAATTTTTAGGGAGGGTGTTTTGAGGGGTATTTTTTCCTTTTGAGGGGTGTCTTTGTGACATTTAGAGGGGTGCGCCCTTGCTCTTACGTGGGGAGGGGGGCCCTGCATATAAAAAAGCCCTTCAAAGTATATAATGTATTCAGGAATGCCCGCCCCCCCCATGGGCGATGACAAACCTTCCTCAAATAATAAGGAGCACTCCCCCGACGAAAGCTCAATCATCCCCGTAAAAATTTTAATGCCACCAGTCAGCACCGTAAACTCCCTCCCCCCCTTTCTCGAGAGCATACCTGATGTTTTTCAAGTGCATTGATTTGTTGGAAGCCGTGTTAAATATTATTGGTTTGAAATTATGCAATTAATTATGATCAACTGAGCTGTGATTTTATTTAAACACCTTTACTGTAGTCATTGGAATTTCAGATTTTAAAAGAGTAATTTAAAAACAGTTCCAACATTGGTTGCGTTTTCTAGGTCATCTAGTTTGTTCATTTCATCAGCCAGATGTCAGTTTTATGTTAACATCGAAGCAAAAATGTTTTCCGAATATCTTATTTGAATTGTTTGTCGTGACGTCAACCATGAAGCTCAGCGATGTGAACAATTTTTTTATAATTCCGGATCGTTGAGTTATGTACAGAATGATGAAATGCTCCGCAGCAGATCCATCCAATGGCCATGAGAAAATAACCATGAAATACAAAAAAGTATTTACAGTTAAATAGAAAAAAAAAGCACTCTTCACAAAACTCCTCACCGCGAAACATTCATAAACCTCCATTTGTCTACTCTGTAATCTAAAAAATCAACCGAACGTAAGCTAAAAATAATAAAAACAAATAACTAAACATTGAATTTGACTCTGAGAACTTAGGACTCCTTCGTACGAAGCAACTTAGTTGAATCATAACTTACGAACGGGCATGGACATATCACACAAGATACATCCGTTACTGAGCAAAAAAAAAAAAAAGATTTAAATATTGTTTATTGAAATATTCGAAATTCAACTCCATTAGACAGAAGTAGAGTTACCCCCACTCCTATTTGTTTTTTTGTACATTAACCCACTTAAGATTTCGTTAAAACACAAATGTAGTTGTTTCTGAAAATTTCATGTCTTCATGTTTGCATAAAATTTTCATTATTTTCCCTTTTGCGTTTGTAAGGTGCTGGGGGGGGGGGGGGAGACACCACAAATTATCGCCCTTGTGCCATCTATGCTGGGTACCCATGATAGGTACGTCACTGACTGCACATAGTAAAAATTGTATTTCGAATTCAAGATAATGAAATACACAATTGTACAAGAGAAAATTAAGTTTAGTATGAATACATATATTATTTTACTTAGAATAAACATTAGATGAAAAAACTAGTTTGTATATAAAACTAGAATGTACATCTTAATGGTTTTCCGGATAGTCCGGTTTACTATGGTCCGGGTTAATGAGGGTTTACTGTAATTAGTGTTTGTTTATTCTTTCTGTTTTAGTACTTTTCTTTATAAATAATAATTAAAAAAAAAGTTATAATTCAGAAGTTGTGCATTTTATTAATTTTTTATTATCTTGAATTTAAAAAATCAAATCGAATTGATGAGCGATAGAGCGTTAATTAACGATATGGGAAGATAAAACTTAAGTTACAAATTAAAAATGTATACATACCATGTTACATCTTTTAAAAATTGCAATGAATGTTTTCCTGCGATCTAAATATTATGAAATTCTTAATTTGGTTTGTATCAAAATTAAAATATTCGTCATCGTAAATCTAAATCCACTTACTTGACCCAATTTTCGCACAAATGCAGTATCAATTTTTCTTACGTCCAGAAAAAAAAAAAAAAACCCGGATTTTAACACTTTTCCTCGTAGATCACGATAAACAATAGAACGCTTTCATTACAAGTTTGACATCTCTCCTAAAAAGCAAATACGAATGGCGAGGGAAAGAAATGACTAAACTGGACCAAAATGAGAGAAAAAGATAGATTTTTCGACGAAGTGAATGTTTCCTCATTGAAAAGTTGCAAAATTCTTAACTGTTTATCTTAGTAATGTTTTTATTCCTTTCAAATGAAAACAGCATAAAGTAATTATTATTTCCCAATCTTACCATGTTCCATTTAAACATTTCTAGAATCAGGAAGATTTTGTTTTAAAATCATTGCTCTGATTCGTTTTCAACTGGGCATGGGAAATGTCGTTCTTTTTATAATAGTTCACTAGAGGATCGTTCACCTTTTTTTAGCCATACGTTGAATTCGTTCATTAAAAAAGTTATTTAGATTTTGAAGAAGTTCATAAAAATTGTTTAATATAAACAAGTTAAATGAATAAATTAATTGAATTATGAAAATTAATGAACTCGGATACTGGGCTATAAAAATACAAAAACTTAATTCATTAACTTACCGTCATAAACAAGATGGCGACGAGCAGCTGAAGCGAAAGTAATGCCAAATGCTTCATTGTGAAATAGAAAAGAGAAATAGCTAACAATATAAATGGCAATCAACAACGTTTTGCCGCACAAAACCAGCAGATTACTGCAGACACGTTTTTCGGGGTTACAGAGAACCATTTTTTCAATACAAAATTGTGAGCATTTGAACGTAAAAACATCTTTATATACATAAGAGCCAATGATCAAGTAATTCTACTGATGTCATCAACAATGAAACTTGCGCCACGGCATGATATTTTGATAATCTGTTTTGGTAAGCTGCTGCAGGCAACTGCTTGGCTCAAATGTAGAATCAATTTTCATCCGTCATATCTTGACGGGTGATTTTCTAGTCCGGTAAAATAAAAGCAACGAGAATGAACAACAGACAGTTTAAATAGTAAAAAATAGCGAATTAACAAAACAAACAAGACAAAATGGAACCCAGAGCCGAAATGTATTACAGCCGTTAAGCCGTTCTCGGGCAGTGCACTTGTATCGATCGCCGCGCCTTCATTGTGACGCGGGTATTGAAGCTACTACAGGCCGTAACTTTTAACAACTGCTCTAAACCTTTCCTAAAAGCTAAAATATTGTGTAAAATCTGCTTTGTGTAATAAATTTATGACCTGTTTTGCATCCAACAGTTTCTGGCTTTGTGTACATGTAGCGCGTCAGCATTGCTTTTGCACCCGCATGCTCCTGCATGATTATTGCTTCTTATTCTTCCCTCTAACACCCCTTAAAGTTTTCCCAGAGATTTTAAACTCACCCTGTACAGTGGACAACTAAAACTTCAGATACAAGGTTATAGATAAAACATTTTTTTTATGAACTGGTGAATGAGGTTATGAAGTTTTCAATGGAACAAGATTTTTCTTTTGCATTATATTCACATAGATGTGCCAGGTGGGGATTTTTTCTTGAATACTGGTTTACATTTAAATTGGTGTTATTGCAACGGTTTTTTTTATTTTTGACTAGTAGTACCCACACGGCTTTCCCCATAATAGAAAATTAAAGGGTCTTTTGGTTCGCCAGTATATTTACAAATAATGTATGGTGAATTTTCTCGCCAATTGGCTTGTCCCATGTTACGGTTTCACGTTATGATAATTTCGTAATTTACTCGTCCCTCTTATGATAATTTTGTTCTTAAAATTGGAATACAAAAAAAAAAAAAAAAAAAAAAAAAAAAAAAAAAAAAAAAACCACACACATACACACATCGAATTTCCGAAAAATCGCTTCGAGGTGCACACCCCCATGCTACAAACTAACTTTGTGCCAAATTTCATGAAAATCGGTTGAACGGTCTAGGCGCTATGCGAATGGCGAGAGAGATCCTGACAGACAGAGAGACTTTCAGCTTTATTATTAGTGAAGAAATTTCATGAAAATCGGCCAAACGGTCTAGGCGCTATGCGCGTCACAGAGATCCTGACACAGAGAGAGATCCGGACAGAGAGAGATCCTGACAGACACAGAGACTTTCAACTTTATTATTAGTAAAGATGAAGACTACAATCTGAGTGTCTTGCTTCACTTACGCATGATATATTTTTATTCTATATAGTGCAGTATACACAAACTACACATGAAAGAATTTACATCACAAAGAGGGGAAAATACATCCGGAGTGAGGGTGGGAGTCGAACCCACAGCCTCAAGTGTGTGAAGCAATCGCTTAGCTCACTCGGCCAGTGAGGCCCCTTGTTTACATTTACGTTACACATCGACTCTGTTCATCGGAAAAGTTGCTGCCGTAGATTTTTTGCAAAGTGTAAAATATGCTTTTTTGGGTGAATTTTGACAAATCTTGTTAAAATAGTCTTTTGATACAAAATTAAAAAATTATATTAATTTGAATTTTTGGCATCGTGAATTCAAATTATGTTTTTTGCAATCACGAGCGTGTGTATGCGCGTGTGTGTTTGTGTAGGCGCATGTGTGTGGGTGCGTGTGTGTGTGTGAGTGTATGTATGCATGTGTGTGAGTGAGTGCTGTGTACGCGCGTGTGCGTGTGGGCGTTCATGTGTGTGTATGTAGGCATGTGTGTTTGTGTCTGTGTGCAGGCATGAGTGTGTGTATGTGTAGGTGTGTGCGTGTGTAGGAGTGTGTGTATGTGTAGGTGTGTGTATGTATGCGTGTGTGTGTAGGATATGGACGCAACTTGGACACTGTTTTCGCAAGAGGAGCAGCATCGTGAGGCGGCCGGTCGACGGTGATGCTGCAGAGGGTGCCGGCGGGAAAATAAAATCAACGTAACATCAAAAACAGTCAAGTGAGAGCAATAAGCAATCGTGATTGCTCAAAAAAAAAAAAAAAAAAAAAAAAAAAATCTTTCATTGTAACAAAATGTTAATTAAAATGTCACAAAATTATGAATTATAATTACCATACAAAATGATGTGATAATAATATTGCTCAGAGCAGTTTTTTCGAGTTGTGAAGCAAAGATAGACGTTATCCATTGAGTAGACAGCTTTTCCTCAAACGTTATTGTTTACGCAATTGCATAGGGCATGTGTTTTGTTTTGACATTTCGTACAAATAAATAAATAAATAAATAAATAAAAAATAAATAAATAAATAAAATAAATAAATAAATAATTAATTTGAATTTTGACTTCTTGAATTCAAATTATGTTTTTCGCAAGGCATGTGTGTGTGTGTATGTGGGTATGTGTGTGTGTATATATATGTGTATGTGTGTGGGTATGTGTGTGTGAGTGTGAGTGTGTAGGTGCGTGTGTTTGTGTCTGTGTGCAAGCGTGTATGTGTGTGTAGGCGTGTGTTTGTGTCTGTGTGCAGGCATGAGTGTGTGGGTATGTGTGTATGTTTGTGTGTGATGTGTGTGTGAGTGTGTGTGTATGCATGCGTGTGTGTGTAGGATATGGACGCAACCTGAAGACTTTTCGCTAGAGGAGCAGCATCGTGAGGAGCGGGTCGACGGCAGTGCTGGCAGAGGGAGGCGGTGGGATAATAAAATCAGCGCAACGCCAAAAACAGTCAAGTGAGAACAATAAGCAATTGTGATTGCTCAAAAAAAAAAAAAAAAAAAAAAAAAAAAAAAAAAAAAAAAATCAGTTAAGTTAAGTAAGTGTATTGGACAATCACCAATTTTAAAATAGGGAAAATGTTGCTTCTAGTTGTGATTGGGTTAAACGAAACAGCTTATTTTAATTTGGAAAAATTAGTTTGTCAGTGATCGATGTATGAATTACTGGGAAATGAATTCGGAACAATTGGTGCATGTAAATCTAAAATAGGTTTTTTTAGCCGCGTAAAATCAAAAGCCAAAAACTATTCTTAAGTTTTAAAGTTAAAGCAGGGGTGTCCACCTAGGGGGAGGGGGGGGGGATCATGATGCAGACTGCGCCATTGAAATTTTTAGGGGGAGGGGTTGTTTTGAGGGATATTTTCTCATTTGGAGGGAGGAACTTTTGCTTTTGGGGATGTCTTCGCGATATTTGGGGGAGGTGTGCCCTTGCTCTTGGGGGGGGGGCACCCCAGCTTGAAAGGTGTTTACCAGACGTACAGGTTCAAACCTAACAAACCTGCTGTGTTTATAAATGTATTTCACTTGTTGATGGCCAAGAATGATTCAGAAGTAAAGAAGGCGTGTATCTTACTAAAGCAGGATGATTTCGTTCTATGGTAGGGTCATTTCATGGTATTTTTGACATTTATGTAAAGTCCGTAACATGAACTTTTTTTGCCATAACTTTTCAATTTACTGTTTGAGTTGCAAATTACTTTAATTTTAGTTGGTGTGTTGGTTGGAAAACCTCAAAATAAAATAATTTGCAAATCAAACAGTAAATAAAAAAGTTATGGCAAAAAAAAGTCACGTTACGGACTCATAAATGTCAAAAATACCGTGAAATGACCCGATAACAAACAGTGGAGGCTCGTGCCTTGAAAAAGTGAGGGGGCCAGATCATGAGTGCACTTGCCCGCCCCTCCCCCCTGGTTTTTGAAAAAGAAAATAAATTAAACTTTCTTAATTTTTTTTGTTAAATTAATAAAATTAAATTCATTTTAGCAACTAAATTTAAAACATGAAGAAGTAATAACTTTTACGGAAAATTCAAAACTAATATAAAAATAATCTAAAAAATAATGATTTGCTTCTCTAAATTGTCGTTATAGTACGTTAATTACTTGAAGACAAAGGGTCAAGAAAGGAGCAAACGATCTAATCTTGTGCAAATGAAGCCCTCTTCCTTTACTGCATGTTGTTTATTTTATGATAACCTGAATCGTGTAAGAACATTCAAGCTATGTAAAATAAACAGCATACAAGCAGGGTAACGGTCTCTGCGAATACTGCTGTAAATATTGAGGTTCAAAGCGTTGGTGTTGGGGGGGGGGGGGGGGACACACATACGCACAGATACTCCGCGACAACGTATGATCCGCACCTTATTAATTTTACACTTTTTAACAGATAATCTGCGGATTATATGCAGGATAATACGGTACAATCCAGTTTTTTTTTTTAATTTCAAGCACGTACGCACAAAAAAAGGAAAATTAACAAAAATTTATAAATTATTGTCTTCTGAAAAAAGTGAGGGGACCCTGGTCCCCTCTGGCCCCTCCCACGAGCCGCCACTGGTAACAAACCTAGAATACGGTCAACGTGGAAGAAAAGTGAATGAGTTAAAGGATCAACCAGATTGCATACTTCCATCACAGTACAAGTTAGATGGTCAAATGTCAGGAATGAAAATGTATTAGGCCTATATTATACGACTGAACACTATTCCAACACTTTCGGCTTTTAACCCCAACAACAATCATTTTCCCAGCCAAACCAGCAGCAATCATAAAAGGTAACATGAAAATGGCGACATATTCAAAACACGCTCAAAAATTTAGAAAAACTCACAGACAACATAACAATAAAATTGAGGCGAAATTTAAAAAGGGAAAAAATAGGATCTCACAGTTCAATAGTTTTTTTTTAAACTCCATTTCACTGCGCTAATAGTTCCGATGCTTTCCCGTTCCATAGGCAAATAAATTTAAATGTATTTTAAACTGTGTTGTACGATCTTGCTCTGAGTGGGAGGTGAGTTCAGAATAGTTGCTATTTTTTATTTATTTATTTATTTACTTTTTGCAATTTTCTACAGGAAGGAAAATTTCTACTTTAGCTTGTTGTTGTCTATACAAGATATTTAATCTTACTACATTATGCGCCGGTACAAACACATGTTAAGTATTTTCGTAATAGCTTAGCAATAAATGGGTCAGCTTACCCCGCTCTTTTCCTAGTAAAGGATGAAATTAATAATGAGATGACTATTATACATTTGCGATAATATGTTCCGATTGTATGCCAGAGAGATATTAAATTATTTTACCCAAAAGCAAACTTTTACAAACTACCTGATTATTGCATGGGCATGCGAGGCACATGCCTACGGTCCTAATCAGAAAAGGACCGAAATTTAAAAATTTTACGTGATTGATAAGTTGTTTCTTTTTTCTGCTCAGTGCAAAATGAATAAATAAATACGAAAATTGGGACCTCAGTGACTGTGGTAGAAGCTTTGTTTTCTAAGCCGGAGGTCGAGGGTCGATTCCCGTCGGGGCCCTGCCCTGGCTGTTATTTCCTTCTCTTCTGTTGTATTTCCTTCTCTGTGTGTGTTCGGAGGTAAGGCACTTTGTATGCAGTCCTCTATGTATGGGAAGCTGTTTGACTTCTATATAAATAATTTTTTTAATCCAAAAATTTTTGAAGAATAGTTGAATTTTGATTGAAAGAAAAAAAAATTGGTTTGCTTGTTATTCTTTAAATGCTACGACGTTTTACTTCTATTGCCCAGATATGAACATAACATTTTCATAATAAAAGTTTGTACGATTTCATTATTTCTTTATTATTTTTTCTGATTGCCAAAAGAATGCGTGTGAATGGGCCCCATGTTTTCACGATCGGACCCTAAATAAAGCACAACAATCGGAGTTAGAGAAAAAAGGATGACCTGCTAGAAACTATTTCAATATCTGACAGTTGTGTCATATTATGTGTTCTGTGGAATCAGTCATTTAGTTTGTATAATTTATATTTGAAAAAAAAAAAAGGAAATTAAGAAAAATGTGCGAAGCTAAACAAAAATGTGTGCCTTTAATATTAATTTGTTTTAAATGCATGTTGAATATTAATTTGTTTTAAATGCATGTTGGATAAAATTTATCTCGCATGTTTAACCTGAAAACAAGTCTTCGCAATGTAATATAGAATTGTATAAAATCGGAGATATAGATAGAATGACTATTTTCTATCTGACAGTTGTGTCACATCTGGTTTGGAAGAACTTCATTCGTGTAATTTTTATTGGAAGAACAAATATAAGTTGAAAAAAAAAGTCAAAACTTAAAGACTTAAACGATTAATGTGCATGAATTTTAGTTTGTTTAGTTATGAAAAAACTCACAAATTTTACCTGGTTGTCCAAAATAAAATTGCGTGAAATCGGTGTTATAGAAGAATAATGATTAGTTTAACACTATTTTCTATCCGACAGTTAAAAAAAAAACAAAAGTTAAACAGCATTAAAGTTAATTCGATTTAATTTAATAATTGCAAACACGTGTTTTGAGGGTTCAAGGAACCCTTTTTTCAATGCAGGAAAGTGAGCTCTTGGACGCAAAGCCATCCGACAAAGCGAAAAGCTGAGAAATTTATTACATATTTGTGCATTTATAACTTTGTTTTTCCTCTGTTACTGTATTGCAGAAAAGTCCTCTTATTTATTCATTTCTGATCTCATATATGGATGCCTCGCTTGCCAAATCGACTAACTCCATAAAACAAAAATTAGAAAAAAGTTATGAAGAAGATGGTGTTATTCATAGGAGTAAATATGCTTTCCTGTTACATTTTCTGCCATCGCAGGATCAGAGATGTATTGAACCAAAACTCTAGTATAAATTCAAATGCTAAGCATTGATAAAGCACTATTAAAGTAGAAATGTGGATTTTTTTTTTTAAAGTGGAGTTAATCGATTTGGCAATTGATGCATTCATATTTTACTTGAAAAAGCAAGGCTTTACAATTTTATAATGAATCGTAAAAAATCGTAACTATAGGAAACACGATCATTTACTTGTTGTTTTTCTGGCAGGTATGTCGTACGTGTGCTAGGAAATTCTCTCATTTTTTCATGTAAATTTATATTGAAAAAATATGTTAATTGAAAAAAAAAAACGACAACATTAAAAATGAAAAAATTATTGTGCATTAATGTTGATTTGTTTTCATTACATGCTAGGGAAAAATTGATGTTATATATTTTACCTGAAAGCAAATCGTTGCAATTTAATATTATATAACGTAATAAATCGGAGCTATAAGATGGATGACCATTTATTTACTATTTCTGACAGCTGTGTCATACCTGTGCTATGAAATCACCTCATTTTATTTGTGTAATTTATATTGCGGTTTCCTACTACTATGGTTAAGTGAAAAAGTGCTACTTTTTCTGACGAACGGTCCTGCAGTATAAATGACGAATGTTTTCCCCGCCCTAGGTAGTAAGCATTTTTTTTCTGTACTTGCCACCGTCCCCACCCTCTGGTCTAATGAAAGATGACCAAATGTTTCATAAAGATTTGACACATCACGCACGCCTCTATTAGTCATTGATGTTTTCCGAACTGTTTCTATGGTAACAGATGGACATTCACCTTCTGACCGTTGCCTATATTGCCTGCTAGCCTTATACAATTGGAATCAGTGGGACGAATACTTTTTTCGAGCTGTTTTGTGCTTGTTTCTCAGAAAATATCAAAAATATATGTAACTATGTAACTGGAGGTTTGTTATCCTCTCAGATTAGGACTAGAACCACTATCTTGATAGGCCGAGGCATCCACCATTTTGGATCCGAGCGTTTGTTAACGTGGCTGTCTTTTCTAGGGCTGTGGAGTCGGAGTCGGACTGATTTTGGGGTAAAAGAGTCGTGGTTTGGAGTCGACTATTTAAAATTTCCAGAGTCGGAGCCGATGATATTTCCCTAAAGTCAGCAACTCTGTCAGTGCTTGTGGAGTCGGAGTCGGACTGATTTTGGAGTAAAGGAGTTAAAGTCGGAGTCGTAGTTGAAGGTCCTAAAATTCCCAGAGTAGGAGTCGGTCATTTTTCCTCCGACCCCGCAGCCCCGATCTTTTCTATCATGATACCGTCTTTTGGCAAAGTTTCACAGCGAGTAATTTTTAACGGAATAGAATTTGATTTGTTTCCGTAATTCTAAAAGTATTTTTTTCAGAAAGAGCATGCTTAAAAACATAGGATTTAACCATATTTTAAATAATTTGACAAATTTTAATGTTTTTAAAAAATTATTTTAATCGGTGTGCAGATTCAATTTTAATTTTTACACTTCTGCGCATGACATAACAAGTGATAAAATGCCATTCACTGATGCCATTAGCGCAGAGCGCAATATTTTGGCATTAGATACAGATTAAAATATTAGCGCACAATAATACTAGTGAATTTCAAGTTTGCTTCAGAAAAGTCTTCATTCAAAATTCTCATTAAGATTGCTGTTATTGTTACTGTTTAATGGCAGACATTCTTTTTCAACATGTGCAAACATTCAGCGCGCCAATGGAATAGCGCGCTCAAGTGCATCACTTATGACGTCATAAAGACCACGCCTTATTTCCAAAATCGGACAGAAAAAATTAAATAAAAAATAATTGTTGGGAAAATAAAAGTTTTTTCTGGCTCCATGTAATTTTTTTTTTTTGCTTTTTCTATCAATTTCAGTGACTAAAAGTAGTACTTTTGACAGAACACCCCTATTGTTAATTAAATAAAATATGGTTTTTTTTCTGCTACTTTTTCTGCGCAACGCTAAATTAAACGAAATTCAAGCTCTGCAGTGCTTGAAAATTTGAAACTGAGAAACTCGTCATATTTTACACTAAAAATACTTATAAAACTCGGTCAGAAGCGCAAAAATATGATCCAATATGGCGGACATATCGCCTCCTCAGAGCAACAGTAAGATATCTTAGTGCTATTTCTGGGATTCGACATTTGACTGTTGCTCTGAGGCGACGATTAAGTTTCCCTCAGGCAATTGAAATTTTACCAATTTGGCGAGATCAAGCAATGTCACGAATTAATTTACATAACTTCTGCCCAAAAAATATTTTTAAAAGTTTCAACAATCACTTCATTTCACTGAATTATTTCTAATTTTAATTTTTAATCGTTTGCTTATATTTTCCAAAAAAGAGCACGGCAATTTATTTACAAACGCAATTTTTGTTCATCGAAAGGCCATGTTCAACTTTAATGGGTCGTTACAGTACACATAACGTAGTTCATTGTGAAATACCAAATAACAATTACACTCTAGAGTAGGAGCATTGCTCTTTGTCGCTTGGAGGGAAATAGAGTGCTAAAATTGGATAACAGGAACACTACCTTGATTAAAAATATTTGCTATCTGTTCGGTAGAGGCCTCAGTTGCTATTTGTCACTGGGGAACCTCTTGTCTAAATGGGCCTCTGATTCCTAATACTACTTTAGCGGCATGCTTAGCTTTCATTTCAGGTTGCTTTTAGCTCTCTCTCTCAATGTATCATGTCTTTTGTTTTCGACTGATTGTGTGGCTTAGTTGAATTATCAGCCCCTGTTTAAGTGATTAACAAGTAACAGTGCTTCTTTATTTGTTATTTTTCTGTATTTCACGAAAAATAATTTACCGAATTTACTCCGTCTTCGGGTTAGCGTTCTTAGCGGGGGGGGGGGGACACTTAAAAAAGGAAAAAAAGAGTTTAAAAATTAATTTGAATTTTGACATCTGGAATGCAAATTATGTTTTTCGCAATCACGAGTGTGGGGGGTGGGGTATATTTGTTTGTGTGTGAAGTGGGGTATGTGTATGTGTGCAGGCATGTGTGTTTGTGCGGGGGTATGTGTTTGTGTGTGTGTGTGTAGGTGTCTGTATGTTTGCGTGTGTATGTGTTTGTGAGTGTGTGTATGTGTATGTGTGTGTGTTGGTGTATGTGTATGTGTGTGTGTAGGTGTATGTGTGTGTGTGTAGGTGCGCGTATGTATGCGTGTAAGTGGGATATTGAGGCAACCTGGAGATGGTTTTCGCTAGAGGAGCAGCATCGTGAGGCCGGCCGACGCGACGGTGGTGTTGCAGAAGAAGGCGGGGGGAAAATAAAACCATAGGAATTCAAAACCGTCAAATGAGAACAATAAGCAATCGTGATTGCTCAAAAAAAGCTTTAAAAGGTTTGATGGTCTGAGTTGAAGAAATGTACTATCAACTCAGCAAAAAAAAATCGCGTAAGTGCATTTTTCGTTTTAGGTGTTATTGAATTGAAAATTATCCGAATTCTTCATGTTACTGCAGAGCAAATTGGTTTACCCCCACTTTCGCCGACATTTAAAATTTCCTCCCCCCTTCAATTGAAACTGAGAAACGGTAAGAAGCAAATTTCGTGTCGGCGAAATTGGGGGCTCACCAGCAAATTGAGATATCTTTAGACTCTTAAATGTATCGACAGATCGAAATTTTGCAAATTTTTTGAGTTATCATCTATTTTTGGGTGGTTTGATGATGAAGAGATATTACAGACGAAAGCTTAACCTTTCTACTTCAACGGCTGCAGATGTAACATATTTTCTTGCGAAATAAATAAGTAATGAATAAATACCTTTGTGCCGAGAAATGGCAGGAAATAGCCCATGTTTTGTAACACAAATGGACAGGTTATTGTACACGTGTTTTGAGGTTTTCAGGAACCCCTTTTCAACTCAAAGTTATGAGCTTTTGAATATAAAGATTAGAATAATCAAAAGGAGAAAATAGTTTGTCCACCGTTTGAGGTCAAAGTGAAAGCAATAAGTAATCTTCTTGATTTCTCAAAAAATAAATGAAGAAATAACTATTGTAATTGTCTGCATGAAGAGTGAAAAGGTTTTCAATTCATATTAGAGCAGCATTCAATTTGTTTTATATGAAAACCAAATTTCTACGTAATCTCAAAAGGGATCTAATTTGAATTTGTTAAGAAATTGGTACTGACAGTTTTTTGAGTTGAAACTAATTGCACTGAATCTTACTTGCAATGCGGTAATGTTTTACAAATGTTGTTGTTGTTGTCTTGTGCTAGCTAGGCTGCCACATGTTTTACAAATTAATGAGTTTATAAAACACTAATAAGTACTTGAAAAAAATTGAAAACGAAACACATAAAACCCATTCCGTTGACGAATTCGACGCTCATCTGCTTGATCTACGTGGGACCAATTAATGAATGTCCCCCCATGTCTGTCGAAGGTAGAACACGAAGAGTAAAAGACCTGCTGTTGTCATTACTTTTCATCTGAGTCGTTCACGCCCTCCATCAACCATCGGTTGCGAGGTATGTACATTCAGGGCCGCCAAGAGGGCTTGTCAACCAAGTCCGAAACTAGGGGGTCAGCTCGGAATTGGGATAGTGTAGATTATAGAGAGTAAGGTTTTGGGAGGGGGTCTGGCGGGGAAACTGTCACGGGGTCGTCCGCCTTGGGTCTCGGCATCCCTCGGTACATTGCTGAGTGTTGACTCGGACTCTGATTTCAACTACAATTCACTAAGACATGAGACGGTTTCACATCACAGCATGAATTTGTAAAGTTCTTTCAATATCTTTCGCCAACACTTTTCTAACAGTGACTTTCTTGTTTCGTTGGAGGGGGGGGGGGAGGGGGAAACACATCCATTTTCTGAGACATTATAAATTGCCATAGCTATTCAAAAAAAAAAAGGGCAATTGTAAAAAAACGGCAATTGTAAAAAAAAAACCCTTTTGCAGGGTTATTTTAAACTTGTCATAGGTATTCAAAAAAAAAAAAAAAGCAATTGTGAAATTCAATGTATAAGCGGCTCACTGGGCAAATGCCAGGTTGCAAGATTTCCGATAAACAAGAAATGATCCAGTCACGATGTTACTTAATACGATAAAAGGCTGAGCATCTTACATATCAAAGCGTTCAATCATTTTATGAATAGAGGAAAATCTGCTTGTCACACGAATGTCGAAAATAAATTTATATGAAGCATGTATCTTTTTAACGCGCAAAACGTGTTTCTAGGCTTTGTATTCCTCTTTCTAATCTCCTGTTTCTGCGAAGCTAAACGATGTTCGTGGTTTTATAGATTCTTAAAGTAGTCCGCTACAAGAAGAGCAGTATCTAGAACCTCTCTTTAGTCCATGTCCAGTTTCAAACAGTCTAAAATGTCGCACCTGGCAAAGAAAGGGACACAACTCAAAATTTGGGAAAAAGGTGCTAATTATTGATTATTAACCTAAATTTCATGCTTCTTCTTGCCGTAAAACTCGCACAAAGCTAGCTTAAATAACTACTGCATAGTGGCGTACACTGTAAAAAATCTCGGAAAACTCTCTGAATATACAAAAAAGCTTTCCGTAATACACAGATTCGTACGCCCTCAGCAGTTTTCTGCTCTTATCAAAAACCTTTCCCGTTTAGCAAGAAAGTAAGAGTCGACGCATGCGCAGCTCACACGGCAATTTATAGTCCAGCACCAAATCTAAACTGAAACTTTCGAAAGCACGCAATGAAAACAAGTGCTGACTCATGTATGCGAAGTAACACCCATCAAGGGGATTAGTAGAAGTTTTGTTCCTCGCATGAATTCACTGAAGATAATTTTAAAGTCTTATACTTTCTTGCTTATGTATCGTCATGAGATTGAATTTGAAGCTATGTCACTTATTTTTAAGTACGAAGTGCAACTTCTGGACGCATGCTCGCGGAAGGAATACAAATTGAAATTAAAAACCAAATAACTGCCGAGAGGACGCCATGTAAATTCATTGCGTCGCATAACTTGTGTAAATAATTTACTTTTTTCTTGGATACTTTTCTTCTTTCTACCAAATGGGTAATTTTTGTTGGCAGAATTTTATTCTGTCATAAAAATCACCTTTTTGGTGACTAAAGCCTGCAAAAGACCACCACCGACGAATAGATAAGTCGCTTTGCAACTCTATTACTTTAAAGAGATTTAGTTTATATAAATCTCGTTAAAAAAAACTATTTTCCTCAGTATCATTTTTTCGTTGTGAACTATTGCAATTTGAAAATATTTTACATTACATAGAACACATATTTAAAGTGCAAGTGTGTCTAGTTTTATTCTGTAAAATTTATGAATTGAAGATTATAAAAAACTTTAAATAAGTGTTATTGTGTACTTTGTTTTTATGTGTCAATCTCAGTTAATATTTGGCTGAACATTTATGTATCAAGCATTATGAATTAAATGTTATAATATGCAAATTGTCAGGTTTGATAGTTCGTCTTTAAGGTTGCATGTTTTCATTCTCTTGTAAACAGTGTAGCTAGATTGTATGAAGTAAAAAAAAAAAACTATCTCTTATAATTAGAACATAGTGCTTCAGTATTATCTAAATGACGATATCTCTTTAAATATTTGCATTAGCGAAACGCTTTAAATTAGTTAAATGCGTATTAATTTCTTTAACAAATAGATTCATACATGTATTTAAAAGTGTCTTCATTTTTTTCGTTTTACGAGCCTCAATTTTACCAAAAAAAAGACTTAATAAAACAAATAATTTTGTATTTTTACACCATATTAAAGTATTTGACTTATAATTTATATGATACTTTGATTTATAATGTATATGATACTTTGATTTATAATTTATATTATACATGAAATATTATTTATCTCAGCAGAGCTTCATTAGTACGATTTATTTTAGTTGCAATGTACCTGCCCTTAAGGGAAAGAAGCTGCAAATATAACAAACAGGAATTATTTCTCAATAATATATTTTTGTATATATATGAAATACACAAGCAATGAATAGCAATGAGAAAAAGAAAATTAAAAGTAGCAATTATTAGAATAAAGTTGAAAGGTTGAATTCGGAGCTCATCAGCCGTGGAAGATTCGATAAATATGGTCAAAAGACCAAAAGATATTAAACTATTTACTAAATAGAGAGTGTTTAAGCTCTAATATATGCATTACATTGGGCCAAACGCACCATATGCTAAACTATATGCAATAAACAAGAGCTTAAACTTAAAATTAAAAGTAGGGTTTTTTTTTTTACCTCGGTTAAATTAAGAAACAAGTCCCTATAATTTGTCTTCCTCAGGACAGTACCTACTGCATGCATACTACACTGCTCAAAACAATTAGGGGAGCACATGGTTTTAACAAAATCACGCAAAGATGCATACTAATAAATAACATAAAATGTATGTACATATAAACATCCATAATTTTAAGCCTACCAGGAAACGGAAAAAGAAAACTTTATGTGCCAATCAGTGTTCATGACGTCAAAAACCAGAAAAAGGAGATAAGAGCAGAAATCGAGATGTTGCAGAAACGTCCGTTTTATTGCCGTAACTGTGAAATTCGATTGCACAGTATTTTTTCTTAAGACAAGATTACTTGAGAATGTCTTAACAGAGTGATTTACCGGAATCCATGACATGACATCTTATAGGCAGACTGGAATCCGCGCAAACATAACGTAGTGTCGCGGACGCTGTTTGAGTCTCCAGAAGTGTTGTTGCAAGGCTTTGGAATCAATTCCAAGAGACAGAAATGTTAGACGTCGACCAGGGCAAGGTCGGCCACATGCCACTGAAGCAACTGATAACCAGTATATACTGTTAATCAGCTCGTCGAAACAGAACAGAGAATGCTACGCAGCTGCAAAGACAGTTACTCTTGGCAACAGGACGAAGGATGTCCAGCCAAACAGTACGTAATCGGCTTCATGAGGGAGAGCTCTATGCACGTAGGCCAATGGTCCTCATTCCGTTGACCCCACGCCACCGTGCTGCCCGAAGATGATGGGATGTTGAACATCGAGATTGGGAGCAACATGATTGGAGCCAAGTGTTGTTTACAGATGAGTCCCAAATCAGCCTAGAGTGTGACATCCGACGCTTTCTGGTATGGAGGGACAGGGGCACTCGAAATAACCTCGCATTCATTTGTTAAAGGTCACAATACAGATGAGTTGGTTGGATGGTATGGGGTGGAATCAGCATAGGCGGACGTACGGACCTGCATATCATTCGGAATGGCACTTCGACGGACCGATGGTATGCAGACGAGATACAGCGACCTCATGTCACCCCTTATGCTGAAGCCATTGGATATTTTTTTGTTTTGCAGGATGATATTACCCGACCGCATAGAGCTCGTCTGGTGGAGAACATGCTTGAAGCTGAAACAATACAGGGTATGAAATGGCCAGCGTGCTCTCCTGACCTGATTCTAGTCGAGCATGTTTGGGACATGCTCGGACGACGCATTGCTGCGCGATCAAGGCCGCCTGTTACTGTTCGAGACTTGGAAATTGCACTTCTTGGGGAGTGGAACAGTATTCCCCAAAGTCAGATAGATAACCTCATCGCATTCATGGCAAACAGGTGTGCAGCAGTCTTAGGTGTTCGAGGAGCCCACACGCCTTATTAAAACTAATGCATCATGTCTAAACAGTGTCTTTTTTCATCATTTACATGCAACCAAATTGTTGCCCTAAATCATCTTTTTACGTTTTTTCCATACTTTCAAAGCATTAAAACTTAATTCCAATTATTTTACGTCTTTTTTTCTGTATTGCGCATTGATACGCGTGTACTATCCATTGTATGCCAATACATAGCCATCTCGCCCGGTTTTCTTCACGTTTTTGCTTGCTCCCCTAATTGTTTTGAGCAGTGTAGTTTAATGTAGGGCAGTCAGGAGGAATGACTCAGTGGCAAAAATGGAACAGCTGCATTTACATGCCAAAATAAAAAGTAATATTATTTCATGTCATTGTTTTAAAAGTGATCATTTTTAAAAAACTATGTTATTAAAATACAATGTACATATGGGGAGAAGACGAGGGGCGTTCACCACGCAGACTGTGCCATTGACATTTTCAGGGGGTTGCTTTTTCAAGGGGGGGGGGAGGGCGCTTCATAGCATTTTATGGGTGCACCATCACTCTTATGGTGGGGGGGGGGGGATTCTCGTATATATGAAATGGAATAATCATGTAATAGAGTTCAATGTTTTAATAAATAAAATATATATTGCATTTTGCGCACATTGTAAAAATAAAATCAGTACCTATTTTGAATAAGTATTTATATTTGTGATGAGCTGGAAAAGGGCAAAAACAGAAGAATCAACCCGAATGGTTCCAGCAGGGGGACTTGGTGTCATATTTAAATTCATCAATTTCTCTGTTGGTACTTTTCGGTACACTTTGTTCGTCAGAGAAATTGACTTGAGGTGAACGAATTCCGGAACGCGAAGGGTAGGTAAGTCCTGTCAAATTTTATCCGAAGATAAAAGCTATCAAGTTTGATACAAAATATGTTTTTAAGTTCTGCATTAAAAATACAATATGTTGATAGTTTTGTCTTGAAAATATTGAGAGAAAAACTGAAGTTTAAGATTGTTTAACAAACAATCCCCACTTTTCAGAAGGTACCCCCCCCCCTCCAATTCCCCGAAGATTTTGTGATTAGGAATGAAACTACTAGATTATTTCATAATTTTTCAAAAAATTTATAACTGTGCATATGTTATGCTGTTAACCATGCTATTTGTCATTAGAAATTAAAAAAAAAAAAAAAAAAATCCACGAATGATTCTAAAATTGCTTGTATTATTGCTCTTAGATATGAAAGAATTGAAACTGATATGGTATGCAATACTATAATAAAGAATTATATTTTAGAAAAAATCACGGAAAAAGGATTCCGAAATTCTCGGAAACGTTTTTGAAAATTGTTTGGAGAATTCCGAAATACTCGGAAACGTTTTCGAAACTTTCATGAACCGCAGCTGCACAGAATACTCAGAAACATTTCTGGAATTTACGGAAACAGGATTCTGAAATACTCAGAAACGTTCAAAAAATCAGTAATCCAACGTCATTAACCTTTTGCCTGCCGATGTTCCCAAAGGGGAACATTTTTTTGTGAATTTTTTTAGTAACCTAATTATTTGTTTAGACTTGTCATATTTTCTGAAATGACACATAACAATATAGATTTATTTTAGGTGTTCTTAATTTTTAAAGAACGTTTAACCTTCATCTTGAAATTAAAGTCAAATTTACTGAATTTCTGAACTTAGAATTTGTCTAAGTTTTTCTGTCTCTGCTTTTAAAGAAAAAAATGTAAAAAATATATTATTGGCGTTATTTAGTAGCCAGAGGACATATATTTTATTTAAACTTAACAAAATATTTCCGATTATTATTTCTTGTGAGTTATTTAAGTAAGAACTGACACGTTCCCATTTGGGAACATCGGCGTTTAGAGTATAGTATTAGAGGGGATTTTCGTCAATCGCGGAATTTGAGTGTGATTCCTTTTTATTTCAAATATTTTGTTGTGAAAGATCTGTTTTGTGTTGAATACACGTGTTCGATTCTTTCATTCACGAACATACATCTGTTATCAATCAGATTGCCTTTCACACCACTATTCTATTCTAAATATGACCTTCACACCCGCCTTCATGCACTCTCTCTATTATAAGTGAATCGCGTTTTCGGGGTTGGATTTCTTGTTTTCTACCCTATTCACTTTCTAAGAATTGTACGTGTTTCTCCCTTTTGAAATGTATCTCGTGACTGACGGGTAGGTAAAAATAAGGGCCTTTTATGAACTTTGACCAGTCTCATTTCAATTCACTACTCGGCTCACGTGCGTTCTGTTTCTTTTACCGAGTCTCATACGTACCAACGATTGTGCATTTAGACTCAGAATAACGTAGTTTTAATCTGTTTAGTGTTTTTGAATTATGATTCCGTATAAACAGCCATCTAGAGATGCCTCGCAAGTTTTTAACATTAGAAGCTTCGTTAATTATTTCTGCAGCTTATCCGACAGCGAAATTGATGACGAACACGAGTATGATCTTTGTATTTTGCCACCTCATGAAGACGGGAGTCTGAGTGATGAAGAACATATAAACGATGAAGCCTAAAATGAAGTCTATCCTCAAGATGTCTGCGGCAAGGTTGACTTGATGCTTAGCGATGAAGATGGAGGTTTAAATAGTTCAGATGACCAGTTTCACAATTCAGAAGATCAAAAGGGAAGCACAACCTCATGCTCGGCCCCAAAAGCAAAGAAGCGGAAACAAGAACAATATCCCAGGTGGAAAAAATATGCTAAGTTTGAAGAAAATCTTTCGATGAAAAAACTCGAAAAATTGACTGAAAAATTCCGAGCTTCAGGCAATGGATCCTCAGCAGTTATTTTTCAAAATACTTCCTCTGGATTATATGCAACATTTAGCTGATATCATATTAACTCTCAGATGAAGGTGTAAAGCAGACCTGAACCTAAATCTTATCTTCCTGTTCTGAATAGAAAAACAGATAACCATTATCTTGTCCCCTTCACTCATAGACGTTGTACGGTTTGTCAGAAGAACGTGCGAAAACGGGCATTGAATGTGAAAAGAGACTCCGTTCATCTTGCTTCCCCCAATACCATAGACAATAAGGAAGAAAAAGTGTCCTTCAGAAGATCAAAAGGGAAGCACAACCTCATGCTCGGCCCCAAAAGCAAAGAAGCGGAAACAAGAACAATATCCCAGGTGGAAAAAATATGCTAAGTTTGAAGAAAATCTTTCGATGAAAAAACTCGAAAAATTGACTGAAAAATTCCGAGCTTCAGGCAATGGATCCTCAGCAGTTATTTTTCAAAATACTTCCTCTGGATTATATGCAACATTTAGCTGATATCATATTAACTCTCAGATGAAGGTGTAAAGCAGACCTGAACCTAAATCTTATCTTCCTGTTCTGAATAGAAAAACAGATAACCATTATCTTGTCCCCTTCACTCATAGACGTTGTACGGTTTGTCAGAAGAACGTGCGAAAACGGGCATTGAATGTGAAAAGAGACTCCGTTCATCTTGCTTCCCCCAATACCATAGACAATAAGGAAGAAAAAGTGTCCTTCAGAAGATCAAAAGGGAAGCACAACCTCATGCTCGGCCCCAAAAGCAAAGAAGCGGAAACAAGAACAATATCCCAGGTGGAAAAAATATGCTAAGTTTGAAGAAAATCTTTCGATGAAAAAACTCGAAAAATTGACTGAAAAATTCCGAGCTTCAGGCAATGGATCCTCAGCAGTTATTTTTCAAAATACTTCCTCTGGATTATATGCAACATTTAGCTGATATCATATTAACTCTCAGATGAAGGTGTAAAGCAGACCTGAACCTAAATCTTATCTTCCTGTTCTGAATAGAAAAACAGATAACCATTATCTTGTCCCCTTCACTCATAGACGTTGTACGGTTTGTCAGAAGAACGTGCGAAAACGGGCATTGAATGTGAAAAGAGACTCCGTTCATCTTGCTTCCCCCAATACCATAGACAATAAGGAAGAAAAAGTGTCCTTCAGAAGAGAAAAGCATAATGGTATGTAAAATAAACAAAAATATTCATATTTTTTCATCCATTTCGAAGTAATAAAGTTTCGAAATCAATCCTCCCGTTTACTTCATTCCAAACGCCGATGTTCCCAAATGGGAACATCCTTAAAACCATATTTAGAAATTTTTTCTCTCCAAAACATGTTTTGGTTAGCTATACTAGAGGTAAATTGAGACATTTAAGCAAAAAATTAAAAGTAAAAATTAAAAATTTGAATTATGGCGTTTAAAAGGTTAAGTACAAAAATTGCAAAAAATTGCAGACACGTGTTTCGGTGTTGTAAGGAACACCTTTTTCAATGCAAAATGGTGTTCCTTGTAACACCAAAACACGTGTCTGCAATTTTTTGCAATTTTTGTGCTTAATGACGTTGGATTACTGATTTTTTGAATCTTCAGCACAAAGGTATTTATTCGTTACTCAGAAACGTTTCTGAAAATTACAGAAAGAGGATTCCGAAATACTCAGACACGTTTCTGGACATTACAGAAAGAGGATTCCAAAATACTCAGAAACGTTTCTGAAAATTACAGAAAGAGGATTCCGAAATACTCAGACACGTTTCTGGACATTACAGAAAGAGGATTCCGAAATACTCAGAAACGTTTTTGAAACTTTCATGAACCACAGCTGCACGATATATTCAGAAACGTTTCCAGATTTTTTTTACAGTGGAGTAAAAACAATGTAACCAGTAATGACACATCATTTAAATGTTATAATTTAGAAGAAAAGTTTTCGATCTACAAACATGCATCGTTAATTTATACTACAAAAACTAACCAAAAACATCATATTATAATTTTTTACTCCTATTGTAATATTTGAGACTAAATCACTTAAATTTACAATTGCGTAAAACCTTGATTTTCTCCAATGCTGTTTTTTTTTTTTTTTTTTTTTTTTTTTTTTTTTTTTTTTTGCGTTGTGTCATTTTCCTTGTCGGGTTGCGATATGTTGTGAGGATGCCTGCATGTTATGGCATTTAGGACAGGTAAGCAAACTTTGTACCACTACTAAAGATAGTACAGTAAAACCTCGTTAATCCGAACGTACTCTAATTCGAACCCCGAAGAGATGAAATACATGTACTATAAATAAAATTATTTTTAAAACTATTTACTATTCGATTATTATATTCACTAAAATAATTATTTTAAATTATAATAGCAAGAACGTAACTATGAATGCGACAAATATTCGCTTTTGAGTGTGATTAATTGTATAACTCCTATATGGATCGCACAAAAAGTTGTAGTAATCTGACAAACAACATGGTGTGCTTGGAGCATCAGACCGACATCATTGCAGTGCCGCTATTACTGTTACAGTGTTTGCGAGTAACAATTATAGGTAATGTTCTTACAAAACATGGTTTTTTTGCTGTAATAAAAAATAAGTCTGCTTACTAACGAATTAGGAGTGCGAATGCGACATCGATCTTTTGGAAGTATCAATGTTTTGTTGAAATATCGATGTTTTATTTTCGATGTTTTTGGAACATAGAATGTTTTGGGTTCAATGTTTTTTTTTTTTTTTTTTTGATGTTGATGTTTTTGTGTTATATTTGAAAACTATAATAAAATTTGCTCCAATTTTCTAGCTAGGTAATTAAGTTTACTTATGGAATTGCTCAAAAAAATTCATTTATTTACACACATTTTATAAGATAAATTTTTTCTGTGTAGAGAATGATTTTTGGGAAAATCAGTTCAAGATGGTAAGAGATAATTGGAGTGTGAGGAAGAGGTCAAAGCTATTGGAATAACTCGACACAGGTATTTTCCGTTTTTCACATTTGTTTTTCACAATTAATTAATTGTTAACTGTAGTAAAGTACAATTAACAATTATTTAATCTTTAATTGCAATTTTCTACAATTACAATTGAGCAATTGTTAGTTGTTGTGGAAATGTTTGTTAATTAATCAATTGTTTATTTTTAATTGTTCATGCAATTGAAATTTGCCCAACTCTGGCAGGTACTGCTAGTATATTGATAAAAAGTTAGATATTTTAAAACATCGATGTTTTTTGTCGATGTATCAATATTATCGATGTTTTGCCATCGATGTCGCCCCTCTATTACAAATGTGTTTTGCTCATTACCCAAAAAACCTGGATTATCCATTATCCGGATTGCCTTTGGTCCCACTCAGTCGGGATAAACAAGGTTGCGCTGTGTAGTTAGTTGATATTCATTCTGACATTTAACTTATTTTCAGACTCAATACTGAACATTGTCAAAATTAAAATCAATACAATTCTTGACATTAGAATAGCTCACACAAGCAGTCTTGATTTCTAAAACCGTCCTGTAATGAGCTTCAAGATGAATATGGTGGCGAAAACAGATGACGCAAATGGAAATGTCAGTAATTATTCCAATCTTTGACCGCGGATCATTAAGAATACCATCTCTCATTCGAGTTGATTTCTAAATGAGTTCCAAATATCGGATTCAGCCCATTAATTAAGTATATTTCTTAGTTATTTATAACTTGCAAATTAGTCTGATGTGTAAAAGCTTACATAAATCAAATCGTATTGAAAAAAAAAAAAAAAAAAAGGCGAGGTAGCTATTTTTAAATTTTTTTCTATGGAAAACACTGGATGGTTATGATTCAAAAACTAATGACCAAAAATATCTTTAACAATCGAATACAAAATATTTCGTTAGGAGAAAAAGAATTGTTTTTCACTTTGCCCCATGAAAAGAGTGAAAAATTTCCACCTTTTTTCGAAGGTACAAATTTATTGCCAAAAAAATAAAAAATAACGTTGCAATGCAAGCTTTATTCAAAAAATATTGTTCGTTCTTTATGAACCGTAATTTTCAGAACAAATTTCCAATTTGTTCATTTTCAAAAAAAGTAAGTTATCTTAACTAGTATTTCACTTTGCCTCGCATTCCATTTTAGATCACGTCAACACAATTAGTTGCGAATCCGGACGTTTAGGCTGAAAACAGTCCGTGATAATGGACTGTTTTTAGTCATTGGGTTCAAAATAAATGCAATATCTTTCAGAATGGAAATACTTAGCAAGACTATTTCATATATGGTCTTTATGAGAAAGAAAATAGTATTTTACTATTTGTAAGCTCTTTAATGCAATGTTGAAAGAAGGGACGGGCTGTGCTTTCGGTTTTTCTTGTTTATCTTCATTTGGAGACGAAAAGACCATAAAGTCTGCTACGGGAGGAGCAGTAGCATTTCTGTTTTCATAGATATAGATTTTAAACAGCGTGGATTAGCAAATTATTTTAGAACTTCGTTTTCTTTTATTTCCCCGGGAATACGAAAAATGGAAATTCATAAATAACAAACTTTTCATCCTTGTTAAATCAGGGGTGTCCACCTAGAGGGTGAGGGTGGGGGGAGGTCATGGCACACACTGCGCCGGTTTCGAGTCAAAACTTCGCCGGACAAAACTTCGCGGCCAAAACTTCGCCGATCCATTACTTCGCGCGGTCTAAACTTCGCGTGGACAAAACTTCGTCGATTCATAACTTCGTGTGTCTAAAACTGCGCCTATCCAGAACTTCGCGCATTCAAAACAATGAACTTCCATAAATATATCATATAAACTTAGCAAACAAGTAAAAATGTGTCTTTTTTTCTTTGGGGGGGGGGGTGTCTTGTTCAATGATTTCTAGGAACGCATTAGACACAAACTGTATAAAAAACTAATTTTTCATAATGAATTACTCGATTGCAAGTTAATTCTGTAAATCCTAAATGAATTTACTTATAGCAAGTTAATGAAGTAATAAATTGATATAAATTTGAAGATTGAATTAAGATTAATTGATCACTTTTCCAAAAACTAATTGTTTTTATAAAGATAATTTAATGTTTTATAGCTAACTAACCAAAAAACTTTTGATGGTAAAAAATTTTGGATTTCATTTTAACTTTTTTCATCATTTATTCCTAATCCTATTTTAAAACTCGTTTTTCAAAATTTGTGAGTAAAATTCAGAAGCGACGCCCCCTCCCCTCTCAACGTGCTTTTTGCGGTGTTACTCATAATTCGGTCGCTTCTTCATTAGAGCAAAAAATTGAATGATCGAAAAAAAATTTCAGAATTTTAAATCTTAATTATGCGAAGATGTTCTATGATATATATGGATTCATGATTAAAATAAAATAAAATTTTAAGTTAAGAACTGCCACAAGAGAGATGGATTTTAGAAATTTAAGATTTTTTTAGCAAAAAGAAATCTTAAATAAATTTTAATATAAAGTTGGGACTTTTACCACTAGTCGTTGTAATGGAATGGTCTTTATAATGCGTGGTCGTTATAACGATCGTCGACTGTTTATTTATTTAAAGATTTTTTTTCACATTAAAACTAAAATAATTTAATTTTAAGAAGTTTTATTTTAGATGCGAAAAGTAATACACGCACGAAGTTTGTGCAAAGTTTTGTACTCACGAAATTTTGTCCATGCGAAGTTTTGTCCACGCTAAGTATTGTACGGCGAAGTTTTGACCCATTGCCATTACCCACTGCGCCAGTGAAAGTTTTAGGGGGTGGGGGAGGGGTCGCCGCGATATTGAGGGTATGCGCTCTTGCTCTTAGGGAGGGGGCACCCCTGGTTAAATTAGCATTATTAGACTGCGGGATAACTGGGACCTGATGAAAAAAACGTGAAATGCGGGAAAAACGTCGATTCGAGGAACGTAGAATTGGGGTTTAGCTGTATTATTATTATTGAAGGCATGTGTATGGATGAAAAGACATACGAGAAAAACCTTTAGACAGACTTTTCATCTATAAACTCATTTCCTTAAATTGAAAAATGGATTCCTTGTACCCCGAAACACAATCTGTAATCCTCATTGTATATTTATGCTTTTTAAATGGTGTTTATGCTAGATTGTTTTTAAACCTGTGATACAATGTCAAATTCACTTTAAGGTATTTATCATGCATTTTATTATTATTTTTCCTCATATTTTATTATTATCAAAACAAGTAACTTTAAAGCAGTATACCTGAAACCCCCATTAGTTGAAGGATTAGCAAAATTAATTTGAAAAATTCGGATTAATTAAATTCAACAAAACTTAAAACGATGTACCAAACTACTTTGTGTTCAAATTTCCTACGAATTTAATTAAACGTTTTAGAATTTCAAAAGAATGAAAATTTCCCCCAAGACTTCATTCACTTACGATTAAAATGCCAGCGTGCCGGAAAAGTAATTTACACAAATTTTAATGAGAAATAGTGCAAAAACGTTCCCAGAAAACAACTTTAATGCCTTTTTTAGAATCGCATAAATATGAACCGTTGCCAAGCGCTTTTAATGAAAAACGTTTTCATAAATTAAAACGTAAGAAGCGAGAGAAGCGTCAGAATAATTTTCTCCGCTCATGGCGCTTTCATAATTTGGGAAAAGTAGAGCGCGCAAATGCAAATTAAATCCCCTTTAGCAATTTCGTACTCCCTTCTCCGTCTGTCTGTCGGGGAATCCGGTCCTTTTCCGCTGTAAACGCACAATAGCGGCTGCTCGCACCGGTAGTTGGATTGTCAAAGGTCGGTCTGCTGGTTCATAAACCGGACTGCCAAACTGTGCGCTTAACAGAGCAGAATAATCGGTTTCTGTTCCCAACAAAACTATAGCCGCTTATAACCATCAGAAAGTGCACGCAAAACTTCTGCAGCTGACACACACAATAGCGAGTTATTAATATATATTAACAACAAAACTGTACTTTTTCAACCTCGTCTTACGGTGTTCCCCCAGTTTCGCCAACACCTGTTTTTATGTTTTAATTAGACCTTTTAACACATTTAAGGAGGAGGAAATTTTAAATGTCTTACGACTAATATGGGGTCATTCCACGGAAAACGGTCATTTTGTCCATCACGTGACACCCCCATGTATTTCATTAAGAGTGATACTTTCAAATATTTATGAAAAAAAAATTTTCTGCTTAACAAATTACTAACTTATGTATGATTTCTTACGCAAAAATTTTCGTCATAACACTTAAAAAATATTACTTTTTAATAAAATATATGAACCGTCACGTGCAGGACAAAGGGTTGACTTTTTCGCAGAATGGCCATGATGGTAATAGCATTTATTGTATGGATGCCTCACCTGCCAAATCGACTAACTCCATAAAACAAAAAGTAGAGAAAAGTTATGAAGAAGATGGTGTTATCCATAGGAGTAAACAGGACCTCGTGTTACATTTTCTACCATCACATAGTCAGAAATGTACTGAACCAAAACTTTAATTTAAATTCACATGCTAAGCATTGATTAAGCACTATCAAAGCAGAAATCATGATTTTTTTGAAGTAGAGTTTATCGATTTGGCAACTCAGGCATCCATATAATAATAAACCCTCCTCGAAACAAAAGTTTAGTAATGGCCCCTCTTGATAAACACATATAATCCTGAATACTTATCAAACATGCAATGCACTAATTAAACGTTCGATCCTTACGCATTGTCCAGACTTTACAAAATAAAAGATAGTTTCATTAGCAAAAAATTACATTTTATTCAAATTTTGCAATAATACGAACACAGAGAATACGTGATTTATTACAAACAATAAATTCTCTTATGTACAAAGATGAAGTATTGGTCCCAAATGTACAATACCATCGCAGCTTTGTTTTACCGAAGTAACAATCAGGTCACTAAATGCTATTATAATATCACAAGCTATTTGTCAGAAAACATTTTAGACTCGGTTCTAGTGAAGTATCACATAACACACTCAAATCAAATGATGAACGTCCATGTAGTGACCGTGAAAGTTCAGTGAACGTATAAAAATATGTGTGTGATTTGCCCTAAGCACATCGAAATTGTTATCTTGGTGTGTATAAAATCTAAATGTCACACTTCTGAAGGAATTCAAATTCACGTATTTTTAAATCTATACGTTTTATAACATTGTTTTACAAAATGGTTTCACCGAATGCAATTGAGTCGTTGATGTACGTCATAAATGGTTGGTAGAGTTTTTGCCTGAAACAGAACATCTGCTTTTCTTTTGGGAGATTGATTCAATTGGACGTATCTATGAATGTGCAAACATCCCACAAAGACCCAAAATATGTCGATCCTTTCTTCATAGGATGAACGTTTTGAAGAACATGGCCTCTTCTATATAACGTAATTAAATTTTGAAGATTTCAGGAAACAATATTTAAATAATTTTTGTTGCTCAGTAGCGGACGTAACTTATGAGATACGTCTGGTAATGAGTCGAAAATATTATTCGCAACTCCAGTAAACTATAGGGGGCTCTGCAGTCACTGTCTAATGGCGGATGAAAAAGGTAAAACAAACAAATGCCGTAACTTATAACTTGCTTTGACGCCTAGTGAATGACAGTAAGTTTTCATCGTGTTTGTGGGAAACTTTCTTTTCTGTTCTTCTGAAATTACATTACATCATAAACTGTTTGAAGCCTGTAATTTACCCCCCACCCCACGAAAAAAAAAATCACGTGGAATGGAATGTTTTACCTTTTTCTTTAGTATTGTTAATCACCACAAGGTAACGCATTCGAGCTCTGGAGTTGCGAATTAAGTAGCTCATTTGGAAAAAGAGTGCCACAATACGAAAAAATGAAATTTTACAGGAGAAGCGTTTGATGTTGAAGTCTTCAGGAAATTTGCATTAAGAAAAGTAAGTTTGCTGTGCTCTGCAGTGGTTAATATTAGAAAAAAAAAATCTGTCATTATTTTCCAAAGACGATAACGTCCTTTGAAGGCCTTTAAGCGAAAAAAAAAGAAACTTAAAAATTTCGTATTGTGGCACTCTTCTTCCAAACGAGCGAAGTATGTTATCTCTATCTTCAAACTTAATTACATTATATGAAGCAGAGGACATGTTCTTAAAAAAATTCATCGTATGAAGCAAAGATTTAACATATTTGGAGACTTTGTGGAGTGTTTTGAGTAAAATTGATACGTTTTATTCAGGTGGCATTGCTCTTTTACAAAACTTCACCCCAAACATATTCATTGCATGTACAGACTGCCTAGGAATATTTTCTTTACTTCTTCAGCACAGAAGTAGATACAAAAGTATTGGATTGGGAAATTTCCTTAAAAAATAATATTTAGGATACGTTTTGCAATAAAAAAAAAAGATACTCAACTGTTTGCGCATTAATTCATCATAATCTCAGTTCGCTTTATGAAATTCCCTTACTCTATATGATCAGGCCCGACATGGAGGGGGTTGGGGAGAACCCCCCGCCTAAGGCTTTCAGAACATAAAATACTCAATACATTTTACATATGCGCATGCAATGTGCATGTATTTTACTGTTCCTTCACACATACAATACGAATTCAGCCGCAGGGGCGGATACAGACTACTATTTTAGGTGTGGTTATGCAGAAGAATGAATGACTTTGAGTAAAAAAATTTCTGAAACTGCTTGGGTGTCAACAGCAAGCTCTAAATCGGCGAGGGGTAATGTACCTAATAAGGCATAAGCGTTACCAATTTCATAAGCAATGAAAGGATGTAGCATTTCAAATATTTCCCTTCAAAAATAATTAATGATTTGAAAAAGATTACTGCATTCGTTTATATTTTATTCACAAAGTATTTGAAAACAATGTGGATGGGTAATATTGTCAACGGTTTAGGGGGGTGAGTCACGAACCCATGACGCTCCCCTTGTATCCGCCTCTGGTTGAGTGCCCTTCTGGAAACTGCGGAAAATCATGAACGTATACGTATTTATGACTAATTAGCTCTTTATGCATTTATTCATTAGTCAAATAGCGTTATTAAGTACTCAACGTGTTATTTGTATACAATTTAAGTAATTAATATCGCACAGCACGCATAACCATGCTATATGAATTGAAACTACGATGAATTGATGTGCAGTGAGCTGGCTTAACGAATTAATCATTACGAATATTGTGAATTAAGCATCGGTAAATTATGCAGAAAAATGCTGAAGATGTTATTAGCTATTCTACTGTATGCATTAGCTTCTGCATGCGATGTTTAGCACCACAATTAACTGATCAAAATACACTGAAGCATTATGAATTTGTACTTCAAATTGATACTGTGATGGATTGTGATTAAGCATCAGGAGAACTTTTACCAAAACAAAATTAATTTTGCCATTAATTAGCGCAAGACAAATGAAACGTGGGAAAGATATGCATTGATCTTCGAATGAAGTAACCATGCTTTTGGTACGTGTGCCTAATAATATTTTTGGAGAAGACAAGTCAGATGGGGTTTGGAGCACCTGGTGATGTGAAAGGAAGGGAAGAAGGAAAAAGAATAAAATAAGAATTAATAAGGATGAACCTAAAAATGGTGACTGAGAAGCTTAAAGCTGTTTAGTTGTCAGTTATTGGTATTCCGTGCGCAGGAAAGAAAATCAACTTTTATAGTTTTTCGTTACTGAATAATAGGCGTTCCATGCCTTCGTTCTCAAACTATTAGTCCGTTTTCCACGAGAAGGCACTTGACTCCGCCTTCGTTACGTGGTATTCGATGATTCTATTTCGCTATTTTCGGCAGAAGGCATATTCAGATCATAGCATTTTGTCGTGTAAGCAGCAGTTTTTAAAATGTAAGAATAGCGAAAGTAGAAATAGCCAAGCGAAGCAAGTGATGTAAAGGACACTAAAGACTTCTTTTTCGCACATTAAAATGCACGCCAAAGTTAATGGTGTCTAGTTATCTCATTTACAAGCACGGGGATATGTTTGCCGATCACCCCCGCGTAAAATTGAACTCAGCGTTCGAGAAGGTCGTGCGAAGTGCCTTCTCGTGGAAAACAGACTGTACCTTCCTGTAAGCTTTCATCTACGGCCACATAAAGCTGCAATCTATAGAATTTACACATGTAAAAAAATCAACTACGCGTGCGATTCTTGAGGAACCTCCATGTCAGCTTGTATTTCTTCCTGACTTCGCAAGTCGATGGCGAACTTCCTTGGTGGAGGCATTCCTTTCACAGAACGACTGTAGTCCTGAAAAGCTTTGGCTAACGTCAACGTCAACGACCTCGCGTTTTGGCGACTGTCGCACACGAAGGCATGACATAGGAAGGGGTGCTTCTCCATGACATTGCCACCGTCCCGGACGACAATCATGGCGAAGACCCTCGTGTAAACAAGGTCTTGAACCCCGTACGATATGGACTCTATGGGATAGAGGCCAGCCTCGAAGTTCTGGTTCTGGTTTTGTGGCATGGCAGACAGACGGACCCCTTTGCCGGACACTTCCAGTCTCAGGTATGGCAGTGTGACTCCTGGTTGAAGAGCTCTGGCAGCAGCTACCAGTTCATCGACTGGATGTCTCGTGTGCTTGATGCCCCACAAGCCTCTGGCATCTCTGCAGCCTAAGTACTTCACGACGTAGGATTGTGGCAACGTGATGTCTCCAGTTTGTCCTGCATATTAAAGAGAAAGAGAATAAGACGTTGAATTTTGAATTTCGTAGCAGAAATTTCTTTAATTACTTCATTGGAACACTAACATCTGAGGCAGTGAGAAGCAAAGAGATGTAAGTGAACTTAGCTTAAAAAGCTTTTAAAGCTTTGAGTAAAACGCGTTTTAAGTCTAGAACCTAGGTTGGCTTTCGTAGATTTTTTGCACGGTTATCTCCATTTAAAATATTTTGGCACTTGAATCCCTTTCCTTCTCACTGCCTCATAGTTAGGTTTTTGCCAAATTTGGCGAAAAACTTTATCGCCAGAGGTTGAAATCATTCATGTATTTACAACAAAATCTTAAAACAAACAATATCACCGTGAACAGTAAAAATTTCATAGAAACATCCATATGTTTGATGGCTGACATTTTCAAACCAGGAATTGACCAAGAATATTTCTGGAATTTGTGTCAGAATTTGGCCAAAAAATAAATATTCAAGTTCTACCAAAATTCCTAAAAATGAGAGCACAATTCCAAAAAATTATGCAAGCTGATTTGAGAAATGTAATGAATAGTTAATAAAAGAAAAGGATAAAATAAAAATAACAAAATTAATAAGAAGAAATGGAACGGAAAGTGTTTCACATATGAGATTATGATTTATTGTCTTCTTCTGTCAAATAGAACAAATAAAAAAATGAACGCTTTTTTTGGTACTTACCCCTCTAGTATAAATTACATTTTTCGGTATTAGAATCACATGTAAGGTATGTTCCTTTCCGATAATAATAATTATTATTATTATTTTTTGCTTTAACAATAAACATGACAACAATAACTACTACAATCAATTACTCGGTCGCTTTTAAGTGAATTATAGGTTTTAACTTCTTAGTTTGACTGCTGAAATGAGCAGCAAAATTTAACTTATGACAAATAGCGACAGTTAGATGTTGAAAGTGATTAATTTTAATCAAAATAAAAACACTGCTGTTTTGTCTCCTAACGATTCCGATCGTCGAAGGGAGGGGTAGAAAACAAAGCACTTAGATGATCATCAATCTATTTTGACTTTTTTTAGGTGATCTATATTTTTGACATTAAAACCTTCAGGTTATATCTGACCTGTCAACGCCCAGATGACAAGACCTAATAAAAACACCTTGATTTATGACCATTGGTGATAGTGGTACGTTGGAATAAGCAAAGCTAAATGAAACCGCTTCTATCAACGGCAGAGTAATTCAATACAGAACTGGAGTTGCTAAGTACTTCATTAATAAATTTAAACAAGAGGGGGGCGGGGGTTGTCACATTATTTACTATTTTAGGTTATGGTACTTTGGTAATTCATTTTCTTTTTTATTTCGATTTCTTTTCACAAACTCAGATAAAGTTATTCAGAAGAAAAAAAGAACATTTTATGAAGATTGTTTTACACGGCTTCATTTAAATTTTTATGACTTCAACATACTAAAAGAAGAACCATGTCATGGGCAGCGCAGTGGGGGTACTATACTAAAGCATATATATTGTCGTAATTCGCACTGCAAGAGAGCGCTCGGTTGGCCGAATGGTTAGAGCGCTGATCTAATAACCCAAAGCTTGTGAGTTCGAGCCTCAGGTGTAACTTTACTTCCTGTCTCCTTAAGTTGTAGAAATATGTAAATAATTAGAAGTATGTAAATAGTTTTAGTTGTTTTCGAATGTTCCTCAGTTCTGTATAGAAACCACTCTCTCGAGCTGAGAGTGGGAAGTTGCGAATTGGCAACCAGATAGCTCGCTTGGTTAAGTAAAACCTGCTTTCATCCGTATTGTGTGCTTAACCTACGTGACATTATATCTACTAAAACGTCTGATAATTTGAAGTTTTTACTCTAACTTCACACACAGTTAGTTATCCGCTATAAGCACATGCTAATTAATTCAAGCACATTCTTATATTTTATACAGCATTTAGAGTTTATGAAGAAAAAAAAAATCATTCAAAAATCTTGCACAATTGTGCAAACATATATTATTTGCATTCTTGTCCAGAAAAAAATGTTTTCTTTCAAGAGCAATGTTATAGGAGAACAAAGCAACAAATTTTTTTGCTGTGCAAAGTTTATCCAAATGTCCATTCCTTTTCCATGGCGCAATTATTTTTATCTTTTGCGTTGAAACGCAAAACAATGTTTGTAAAACGATATGATAAAGCGCGAAATTGCTTTTAGTCAAGAGGACCATACTACCTCTACAGTAAACAAACTACATTAAGAGGCATGTACGCAGCCCTATCTAACGACAGGTCGAAGAAATAGCGTTCACCGTGCAATTTTTGATGATTGTTATTGTTACTGCTGTTATAAAACTAGTGGGGCCTTATTATAGGCAATTCAGTGGGGCGCTGCAGTTATTATGAAGGCTGTGAAAAGCAAGGGGAATTTCTTATCGGTTAGAGGAAAGCATGTGCAAAGCTAAAATTTTAGGTAGGTCTTCATTGAAAAGGTTTTATAGCCAAATTTTTAATTTTAGCACTTGCACCTCTTTGCCTCTATGAGCTTCATTTTTTCTCCATATTCTCGTAGGGTATAGTATTTTAGTAACTGCTGAATATATCACCAACGCGACAAAGAACTGATAACTAGCATAGGAAGGCACTGGTTGATGATCACATGACAGCTAACGACGTCAGTGGTTATTAACCGGTTGTTTACCATCCGATTCTCTATCGAGCGCTTTTGGTTAGTACGCGGTTTCTTGAGAAAATATTTTATTTTAATTCGTCAAAAATATCACACGTTTCTATCAACCAGCTTTTAATTGGTGGAAAATGTCACGTGGTTCTATCAACCAGCTTAAATTACGGTACCGGTGGCAAAAGAATTTTTTAATTTTTTGCTTCTTTTTCTTAGCGGAAACCAAATAAGCAAGCTTGTACAACAAAGCTAAAGTACAATAGATGATGAAAATGCAAAAATCTGACACTCCAGATGGGCCATGTTTACTAGATGACTATAATTTATTGAACGAACTATGTGGGAGTTGTAAATATAATTAAATATTTGGAACAATTGTGGTTCCGTTCTTGCCATGTTTACTAGATGACTATAATTTATTGAACGAACTATGTGGGAGTTGTAAATATAATTAAATATTTGGAACAATTGTGGTTCCGTTCTTGCTATCATAATTTAAAATGATTATTTGAGAGATTTTTTTTAACACTACAAATTTGATCCGGATAATCCGAAGATCCGTATAAACGGGAGCCAGATAAATGAGGTTCTACTTTCGACATAAGAGGTTAAAACGTTTCTAGCTTCATTTTTTTTCTTTTGCAGCTTTGCCTTTCAAAACGTTTATTTTCCATCTGTTAAGTATCTCTGTTTTAATATGAGAAAAAACTTATGAATTCGAAAAAAGCAAAGATTTATTTTTCTTAACAAACCTCATTTGTTTAATTCCTCGAGGAACTTTAAGGGGATTTGGAGTTATTAGATTCTTAAGGGCATCAGCTATTTCCATAATCCCTCCTTCTTATTTATTTAAGCAAGTCATCAAAGTTAATCCTTTTCTAAAAGTTTTTCCGGTGAATGATAAATTAAAAAGAAACTGTAAAAGCAAAGAAGGAAATAAATTTATGTAAGAAACATAATTAATGACTTTGAAGAAAGAATATTTTTAGGCTGTTGTTGCATAAAAAGTTGTTAATGAGCTTTGCTCTTGATTCGTATTTTATATTATAACATGAATAATATAAAATTTGTATGTGATATTTCAATCAAGGTACAATGAGTTTAAGGCAATAAAATAATGACGTGCCAAAGTCGGCTAAGCCTAATGTGTAATGAGAGGCATAGTGCAAAATTTCATGTTTAGTATCCGATGTAATTAAAACCTTATAATTATGAGATTTTGAAAAAGCTCCTTTCAGATTCAGCAAGTAAGAATTTTTTTTTATAAAGTATTGCTTACGCAAGAAAATAAGCTTATTCTCAAAGACGTCTTTGTCAGACGTAGTGTCTTTGTCAGATGTAGACACATTATATGCTTAAAAATCGATTAATTATCGTTTAAAACCTTTAATAAAACAATGAGCCACGCGGATGAGCTTCGCGAGCTGGTCGAGGTCCGCGGGCTGTAAGCTGGGCATCACTGGTATAGTCAAATATGAGTTTTATCAAAAGCTATGCCAAACCGCCTACTGCCAAACAGCGGATACAATTAAGGTTTCCATTTCTTGCCAAGAGATGGATAAAAGTAGTTTTCGTGGCAGACGCCTGGACATAATCTCAGCAATGTGGTAACCTTGACGAGAAGGAGGAGTCAACACATTGGCACAGAAGTTTGTATAAAATGAGACCATAACATTTCATAACCTAGCAGACACTCTTCAAAAATTTGAACTGTGGACATATCGAAGACGAAATTTCAGAGAAAGTTACATATAAAAAAAAAAGCTTTCGTGCATCATGAATGTGTCACTAGTGAGAATAAATTACATAGCTTTAAAATGAAGGAATTAGTCGAGAATACCAAATTGCAACATTTTCACAAATTTGGCGGAAGCACAATTATTAGCGTAGAATCCGCTGTTATCGCTGTAAAATGATAAAATGGAGAGGAAAATAAAGCTCTTAGAATAAAATTTCGATCTACCCTTTTTATAACTGGTTGTTTTTTAGTAAATCACCTTCATATTTAACGAAAAAAATGAAAAATGGAAATAGGTAAAGAACCATTAAACATAAGACCGTGAGTTCGGGGGCTTCGGTAACCATTTTTTCTTAAAATGCATTGATGAAGAGGTTTGTTTTACAGCATTGAAACAACTGTTTATAGAGTTTTTAACTCTTAAAAAAAAAACTTACAATTTTTTAGTTGTGAAAGATGCATATGACGTCGGTTTATTCTTTTCATAATAAGTTTAAAGCAAAGCTGGTCTATTTAACTATCAAAAGGGTCTGAAAACTTTTTCATTATTTTCCAAGAAAAAGAATTGATGTGAAACACATCCGTTTAAACTGAATATTGCTGTTTATTACATTTATCACACTTCCTGCAACAATACAGGAAGAGACACTCGGTGAAGCGTAACGTTATGATAAAAATGCTGCAGGTAATTGTTTACACTTTAGTTTCGGCAGTTGAAAAGAAAAAAAAAAGAATTTTTGTAGACGCAAATGAAAAATGGTAAATGGGAAGAAAACCATGAGAGATTATAATGTCTCCTGTCGTAAAGTATAACTTTAAAAAAAAAAATTCTATTGTGTCAGAGGTAGACAGTTGCAATTGTACAAGTTGACGAAATTTGAATGGTAAAAAGTTAAACAAATCATTATTTGATAAAGAACTGGCTGCGGAGGTATTCTAAGCATCTGGTGACAATGGCTAAGTATTGATTTCAGTATGCATGTTTGTTTTGTGAATTTTTCTCTATAAATTCTAGAAATCATGAAACCAGCTAAAATTTTTCTCCTGGGAGAGTGGTTTGCTTACTACAAGTTCAACTTGTTTTCCTAGAGGGGGTGATTATATCAGTTTGCTAAAAGTCATATTTTCTCTATTTTCTGGGAAGTTTTTTTTACATGTCGTGTTCAGTATGATGCAGTTTTTCACAATAACATAAAAGCCTGTTTTGGGGAATAGGTCTTAAAGCGTCTACGTTTGAAAGCTGCTTCTATGTTTGCCAAAAGCTGAAAGTTTGAGAAAGCAAACATTTTCTTAAGAAACGAAAGAATATTCAGAATAAATTAGCAAGAGCTTTTAAGCAAAATTAAAAGAAAAACCTGAGTTTTTAAAATCATTATAAGCATTCTCTGATTCACACAAATATGCACTTTTCAAACGACACAAACAATGTCTTTAACATATTAAGTTTTAGATTAAACCAGGAAGATTACGCTTTCGTAAAAATTCCGCCCAACGCCATCAGCAAAAGGCAAAATTGTTTTCAAACAAACATTAAGTTATATCCCCCTTGTTGCGAAGCTACGTTTATTAAAAACTAAATGGCTGCAAAAGTATGTTAAATATTTTTAATTTAGCGAAATGCATCCTTCACCTAATCTTCCCTAATGCACACATTAATTGCAGAATTAATGCCTTCAAAAGCCTTCTTTTTAGTCACGTGTGGGCAGGCCATTTAGAAGACGAATGTGTTCTTTATGCAAATGAGTATCGAAATTTCGCGCCAAATTAATGAATTTTGTCATGGACACCTTTTGAGAACGTTGAAGAATTAATCACGAGACTTTATATTAATAAAGCTCAAAATGCTTTGGGACATTTGAATAGAGGCAATGCTCGCTTTATAATTAAATGCTAAAGAGTATTTTCAAAGATTACGTTTTCCAGTTGCTTATAATTACCGCATACCGAGGGAGAAATATTCCAGGTCTGCATTAAATAAAATTGCTCATTTATTGTTCATGATACTTGTCATCTAAATTAAGTATGTACTATGAAACTGTGTTTAAAAATAATGTGTCTATTCCAAGTAATAATTAAAGTGAACAAAGGCATGATCAACTTCTTGATTCAACACCATTGCAACTTCAACAGCAACATTGTTTTTGACAAATTAAAAATTTTCACAATTAAGGATTCTATTGGATTTAAAATATTTTTACCTCTGTCTTTAGCAACATTTTGTTTTCAATATTAGTTTCAAAAGATGGACACCATTACAATTTCAGCAACATCAAACTTCGTTTTAAACATATTAAATGTTTCTTAAAAATCAAGAAGTATTTAATAAAAAAAATGTTTTGTGTTCCATCTTTAGTAACGTTTTTACGGGTTACTAAAGATGGAGGCTACTACAATTTCAACTATTGCAAACTTCATCTTAGACAGATTAAATTTTTCGAAATCTAAGATCAAATGTGATTTATGGGACAGTCGAAAAATTATGTCGCACTTTGACAATGAAATTATACGTTTGTGTCAGGGGAGGAAAAAAGGCATAACAAGAAAAGAGTCAGTTGTAAAGCATCTTTACAAAGCAATCTGATAGCAGAAATTCTAATTTCAGTCAAACAAAAATGTCAAAAAGGGGTGAAAGAATTGTTAACATCATGAAAGATTTTAGAATCTAATGTAGTATTTTTCCCGGACGATATGACAAATTGTTATATGGTAACAAAGGGTTACCCGCACTTTTTCGAGTTTTTGCACTGCGTAAAGCTCAAGACTAGGCATTCGGAATAGTAGCCATTGGCAAAGTCGCAAAAATGGTACCCACTTTTACGCTTTTGGTAGCCATTTTTTCTAAAAAGTATGCACGCAGCACAAAAAAAGGACCTATTCGCTATGAGAAAATATGAAAAACAAATTAAAATATTATGATACTCTATAAAAACTAACAAAATTTTACAGGATATAGTTTTTAATATAAAGATCTAAATATTCAACAAAAGGAAGTATTTTAACTATTTTTAAGCATGTAATACAAATGTAGGCTATTGTAACTAAATGAAAGCAAATGTAAGAATTCATTCAGTCTTTGGTTCATTTATTTATCAGACAATTTCTATTGCCTGACACGATTATTTTTTAGGGGATTTGAAATTGTAAAAGGACGTAAACACAAAAACAAACTGTTTACCAAGGGAAAAAAATTATTACGATCGATAAAACAGAACATTTTCAAATACGAGATGTAAAAACGCCAGGAATCACTGATTTTGTTATTTTAATTGAAAATATTCGGCCTGAAATTAACAACGAAATAAAATAAAATAAATAAAAAATAAATAAATAAATGTAAGAAAGAAGATAACATTTACTATAGAGACTCAAGAAAAGGCTCAAATAGGATTGGAAGCATATTGTCGTCGCGCGATATAACTTCAAACAAAAAAGAAACACATGATCGCCACTTTTGGCGACAGGGACTGATTCTTTGGTAGCCGTTTTCGATGAAATGGCCATCCGTTGGCGACTGGCGACCGCTAATCTACAGCTTTAACGTCACGGCACCCCTCGACTCTCCCTACGGCATCCCAAAGTGCCGCGGCACACAGTTTGGGCAGTAAGCCCATGTTATAGCGAGAGCATTTTGTTTTCTCTGCATTGACACTGCGCTAGCTGTGAAACAATTTTTACAGAACTCATTGTTTTGATAGAGAGTTACAGGCGAGGGGATTTGCGACAAAACTTTGATGTCTCTATGAAACACAAAGCAGGCTATATTGCCGTGGGAAGGGAAAGCACAGTATTTGCGAAAAATAAGATTTTGAGAAATTGAAGAAACTCGTTTTGGATTCCATACCAAAAAAGGGAAATGTTTGAATTAGTCTGTTTTTTCCGGGTTTAATTTTCAGCAAAAACCAAATCAGCAAGCTATCATAATAAAGCTACATTACAACAAAAGACAAAAAACAACCGCAGATACTGCACTTTATCTTCCTAAGGCAGTATAGTGTGACTGTCTGTAAGATTGTTTGGAGTTATTTTAAATTCCTGTTATTGCTAGTAGTAATGTAACACCTGCCATTGTGTAAATGTTGTAAATAGTGTAGGGTAAATAACTGTTACTGTAAGTCATTGAAAGTTTGATAAAGAATCCTTGTAAAGAGTTCTTACAATATTGGAGTGTTTTTTTTTTTCCCAATTCGGACTTAAACGTTGTTCGTTATTAATGTAACAATATGAGTATGGTTCTCCGGCTAAACTTGAATCATTGAATTTCGATATGAAGCGTTTAGTATCAATGCCAGCTTAATCCATGACTTTTCAAACATTATTTTTTACTGGAATTAGGCATTTTTTAATGAATACTATCATGCTACAAAGCAAAGCTCAATCCATAAATATTTGTCTCTCTTGAAAAAATTTAAAAAGCTAATTCAGCTGGTTTTTGCATTTAACGCATCATATATGAATAAAAAAACACGTTTTCTCCTTCTGTAAAGTGGAAATTCGTTTTAGGTAGATACGTTATAAATTTCCATCGAATCTTAAAACGATATATACATGCTTTATATGCCCGATTCTCCAAAAGACGGAGAGCAGTTTACAGTTGAAGTTTGAAGAAAAAGGTTTGCTGAAAATCTTACAATGTCTTGGTACAATGAAACCTCTGTACGTTGACGGTGCAGTACTTAAGTGCTGAACTTAGGCAGGTGGATAACTTGTAGGTTGATATGAAAAGTGTAGCTGCAAAAGTAGGTACCTCCTTCAAGTTTTGAGCAAATGCTTTTTTCCTACAGATTTTCCATGAAATATTTAGGAAGGCCAACAACCTGAGACAATTAAAGGGTTTCAAAAACGTCCCCTATGTAGTTTAAACACAGCAGGATAAGTTATTGTTCCTTATATCTTTATATGGTAGTTACTGATGCGAGTTTTCAAAAAAAAAAAAAAAACTTTTTTTTTTGGAGATATTTATTTTTGCAGCCATACGCTTCATACATTTTTATGGAGAAGTAATTATGTACAGTGAAACTTGTGTAAATTGACCAATTGCGGTGCACTACTTAAGTGGTTAACTTAAACAGGTGGTCAACTTACAGAGGTTGAGTTACATGATATAGATCTAATTCTGTGCCTGAAAATAGCGGTCAACTTAGACAGGTGGTCAACTTACAAAGGTGGTCAACTACAAGGGTTTTACTGTATCTGACAAAAGTGTTCAACTTAGACAAGTGGTCAACTTTACAGGTTTTGCTGCACAACATAAGCTAAGAAATTGCCGATGATGGCATTTTTAAAACTTCTTGACTAATTCTACATTAAACAAATTTACTGTAAGTTGTATAAGTTTTCGGCACTTGAAAAAATTACTTTATTTTAAAAGAAAAATATATCGCTCTTTTTCTTTCTGGCAAAAACAGAAAAACACTAGTACCGTTTTCTTTGTGAAATTACCTGCAAAAAGCAAAGACTTTAGTTTCGATGATTAGATAAAGATTCAACGAGTAAATTCAACAAAACAGTCAACACAGAGAAAAATAAAGAAGTTGAAATGATCAAAACATTCTTCAAGAACTTTAGACGACTACAAGAATTATCAAAAATAATATTTCTTCAAGATACACTCGGAATGAGCGAGAAGAAATTGAATTATGCATTAATCTCATTTATGGAATAATAAATAAGGAATGATGTTATTGTTTCTGCAGAAATAACTTTCTTACTTTTGTCAAAAGATTCCCAAAAGCAAATGCAAGAAAATATTTTTCTCTATTGATCCACACAGCTTCCGAAGAACACTTTGTTGATGAAATAAAATATAATGAAATCCAGATATGGAATGAAAGAATTATTATGAGAAAAGAATCGAGTTCTGTTGCAAGAGAGGCTTGCCAACTATTTAAGCAGAGTATGTATTAGGATAATTCGAAAAAAAATCGATTTTTTTTTTATTTCGGAATCGCGTTACCTCTCAAAAGTTGTAGTTTAGTATCTTCAATTGGTGGGAAAGAAAAAAAATCTAAGTTGACATCTTCAGTTCGGGCACGAGGCTTAAGACTGAAAATTTGAAAAAATACGTTAAAAATTGAAATTTTCAGAAAATAATAAATTGTCAGTAGTTAGTTTGCGTGTCCGCCTTAGATTGGGTTTCAAATTTCAGGAAGTTTTAGCCCAATTTACAGCATATGCGCAAACAAAAGATCTTATGTAAAACTACTAGGGCTCGACCGATGGCATTTTTTGGCCGATGGGCCGATGCCGATTGTTGGCCGATTGTTCAAAGATGGCCGATGGCCGATTATTTTCCTCAAAATGGCCGATTGCCGATGGCCGATGGCCGATGCCGTTGGCCGATGGCAAAAAAAAAAAAAAAAAAAAAAAAAAAAAAACAAACAGAAATAAATTGATAAAATTGTCAGGGATTTAAAGGATCATTGATTCATTTCACTTTACTTCCTTTCTACGAATAAGGAATTGTAATCGCAAAAAAAAAAAAAAAATCAGATTTTAACCTAAATTTCTATTTTACGATCACCCAATTTAAACTTCACAAGTTTTTTCGGCACATCTGTACATGCATATGTACCTAAGAACATGTAGATGACCGAAATATCCATTTTGAACGCCTCCTCAGCTAATTATCGCAAATTCTCTTGTGATGTCTTCATACGCTAAACTTACGTCACTCAAAAACGTTATGAAATAGTAAGTTGAAAACGCATACGTACGTAGTATAATCTAAAAGTTAGAGGACAAGTTGTATAAAACCTTACCCTGAATAGTTCACATTACCGAAGCACATCTATCTACAAAATAGTCACCTTGGACGACTATGCACTTCTGCCAACGTTCGTATAACTTTTAGAAATATTCCTGGAAGACATTTTTCGCAACCTCCTGTAAGGCCTCTTGCGCTGCTGCTTTAACTTCATCGTGGGGAAGAAGGCGACTTTCATGCTGAGGATGCACGGTTCGATGGGTGAGTACTCTGATATGACAAACAATTAACATAACGTTTCGTCGGACTTAGCTCCGTGTGACTTTTACCTGTTCTCAGCAAAAAAAAAAAAACATTTGCATGGACGCCGCTTTATTCCGTCAAGAGAAAATAAAGCTGCATCATAGAAGGTAGCGAAAAATGGCTTCCAGGAGAGTTTCCAAAAGTTATATGAACACTGGCAGAGTACATAGTCCCTCAAGGTAACCTTTTGAAGGTGGATGTGCTTCTGTAATGTGAACTATTCTAGGTAAGGTTTTATACAGCTTGTCCCCGAACTTTTGGATCGTACTACGTACAATCTGTATAGGGTGTAGTTATGCTTCTCCTTTTTTGACTGCTGTATGATGAAAGAGAAAGAACAACAGTCAAAAAAAAAAAAAAAAAAAAGAAAGAAAGAAAAAAGAGAAAAAACAAAGAGACTGTTTAATAACCAATTGATTTGTTTTTTAATTTTTTTAATTGAACATATAACTAAGATTTCAGTAATATTGTAATGATGTATGGATTTAGGTACACTAAACATAGTTAAAAAACATTAAATTATGTTGTTAAATCATTCAAAAAAAAATTAAGAATAAAACTATGAAACCGTCAACAAATTACGCAATTAAATTGGAAAGATTGCACGTAGACATTTTTTAGTCATCAAATTAAACAAAAAAGGTAACAGATAAATTACAATACTAAATCATAATAGGAATATTTTTATACTTATTTAAATTTTATGAATAGAAAATTTTGCAGTTTTCAAAAAACTAAAACAGTGACATAAATATTGTTGGAAAAAAAAATAGCCATGAAAAGAGCGAGGCACTTAAAACGCAGCTACAATAAACAAACTCAATATTTACACCAAATTAATAACTGAATCCATATACTACTTGATCTGATGTTAGCACACATAATATTGAACAATTTGATTATTTAATCTTTTATGAAGCTTTACAAACAAGTTCAAATTAAATTGTTCAATTTAACAATATTTTTTTGAAATTAAAAAAATTGCATAATAGAAAATCCTTGAAACTTTTCTATAAAAAACGAAAATAACTTATTCATTGATTTTATATAAATTCATAAAAATAGTTACTTACAACAGAAAAAAAAATCGATCGCTATTAATGATACAAAAAAGATGGCGCATTACAAAATGGGGGGGGGGGTCACCCTCTGATTTTGCAGTAACTCACACTTCGACCCGAACCTCGGCCTAGTTTTTTTAGTACAGAACCGCTAAAACCAACGCCTCGGAAGAGTTTCTGAATCTATTTCAGCACTTCCGAAGAAAAAATTCAAAAGTCCCTTCAATTTCCGAATTATATCACCATTCAAAACGTCTTTAATCAATTTCTTACATTAATGCTCTAAATTCTTTCTAAACAATAGATAAAGTTTGAAAAAAAAAATCTCTAATTTTATGAATGATGTTAGTTTTAAACAACTCGGAAGTACTACTAGAGTTTAATTTCAGAAATTGAGGGAGTGGGAGGAGGGGCACGCAAGTGTTCTCGGAAATTCAAAAAATAGTCGTAAAAAATAGAATTCAAAATAATCATAAACATTGAGAATAAACCCTTTCAAAACTTGCATCCAAGTTTGTTGTGACGTGCAATGGCGGATTTAAAATATAGCAAATGTTGCAATTGCACGAGAAGCCCCATAACCATAGGGGCACCGTAGGAGTTACAAAAATGCAAATGATAAATGTTTTACAGATTCTGTGATAGAGAAATACGGCCCCAAAATGTATTTCGACGGGCCCCAAACTTGTAACTCCGCCGAAGCAATACAGAAAATACTGCATTACTGTGATTTATATTGCAAATATCGAAAAATTAAAAATTACCATCGGCTTAACGGGAATCTAACAAAATGACACAAAAACCGGTTTCGCCATCTCATATTTGTTTCCATAGTCTCCAATTCGGCAATATATCACCAAATGATCATCAGTCTGAGACGCTATATTAGTTTTGCATTGAAATAAGTAATTAATAGCGACAAAAAATGAGTAAACAGGCTTTTCAGAACACCCGATCGAAAACAAAAAGGGAAGTGCACAACTGGAACGTACGCATACCCCATATGCGAAAACTTATGGAGTTATGACTTATGAGAGATACATACATCCAGCAGCAAGAAACAACGCAATAATTAACTTGTTTGGTACCTGAATGCAGTATTAACAACTCTTTCAGGGGTGACTAAAATAGAAATTCATACTGAAATTTAGTAAACAATTTTATATGAAAACAACTTTTACTTTGTATTAAAAAGTAAAACATCAAAAATCCCTTTTTTTTTTTCAAAAACATCGGCCAATTCCATCGGCTTTTCGATGTTTTTAAGGCCGATGGGCCGATGTTTCCTGCAATTTAGCATCGGCCGCCGATGCCGATGCCGATGGCTAAAAAGTAAAACATCAAAAATCCCTTTTTTTTTCAAAAACATCGGCCAATTCCATCGGCTTTTCGATGTTTTTAAGGCCGATGGGCCGATGTTTCCTGCAATTTAGCATCGGCCGCCGATGCCGATGCCGATGGCTAAATTGTTGAACCATCGGCGCCGATGCATCGGCCAGGCCGATGCATCGGTCGAGTCCTAAAAAGTACAAAAAATTATTTTAGGATCAAATTACGCTTTATACTGACACTTTATAGCTGTTACCTTACAAAAATATAAAACAGTTAATTTTATTATTTTTTGAAAAATTCAATTTTTAGCACATTTGTTTTCAAACTTTCAACCTAATGTGTGAACTGAAGATGTCAATTTAGATTTTTTTTAAATTTTTCCCCAATTGAGGCTACTAAACTACAACTTTTGAGGGGTGATACAATTCCGAAAAAAAAAAAAAAAAAAAAAAATCGATTTTTTTCTAACTACCCTAGTATGCATGACTTGGAACACATTTTTTTCATGTGAAGATCAAAGGTTTTTTTAGCACTTTTGCGAGTCATGTCCGCAAAAATAATAAGTTTTAATAAATTCGTCGTTAAAAAGACGAATAGGCGTATCTCAAAGAAAAAAAATCGAAAAATGAGTTATGACCACCACAAAAATGTCTAAAGTCATTTTTATAGTGTGACCAATGGGCGTATCTCTACAATAAATAGTAAAAAAAGTTACAGTCTCTCATACTGGTGGCGGTTCCCAAGCAATACAGTCAACTGGAAATCTTTAAATCGGTTTTCTGCAACTGCTAAAAAGTGAGATACGCTCATTTGCCATTTTAGCGACGAATTAATTATTAGAAAAAGGTAACGCAAAAGAGAGAGTTGCGAGAGACTAAATTTAAAAACCTTTTTTTTTTTGAAAAAAAAATGGAACGGCAAAATGTTTTGTAGGAAAGAATATTTGGGGCGAAAAAGTTATATTAACATTTTTCACTTCACAAAGTGTAAAAATGATGCAGGTAAAATGTTAGAATTTATTTGGTGCAATAAATGCAGCAGATGTTTTGAATGTTTTTTTTTTTGTAATCGTATTTATTATTTTTGTTATTATTATTATCAGTAAAACATTTATCAGTCAAAAACAAAATCCTTCTAGCATTGTTACACTACAAAAGTCATTTAATGCAGGTTCAAAACATTAAACTAATTACGCAGAATAAGTTTAAGACAAGGATAACATAACATGAAACAGCATTTACTGCTCGATAATTTTCTAAGACTTAAATAGAATTTTTGTCTCGAGTTTTCTAGTCCATAATGGATTTAAGAAAAGAAAAAGGAAAAAGAACTGTCACACCAGTTTTACGAAACGGAGAATTTTTAAACCTAAAATCGCTTTCTTGGAAAAATTAAGAATTTCAAGGATCGTGCGAATTTTGCCAGATTTATAAAGAAATATTATTTAAATTCTGTTTCTTTGAGAGAGAGTTTTCAAAAAGAACGCTGGAAATAAAAGAATGGCGAAAAGGCAAGAAATGGACGCAAATATACTATAGTCACGCAAGCTTATAAGAAAGCTGAATGAAGAGAAAAAATAATCTGTTATGATGAACTATTTTTTCATTTCCTTGAATTTGTGTTGATAAACCAGGTCAAAATGACCTGTTGCAGTCGAGTCTCATTTTAATGAACGTTATGGGATGGATCGAAATGTTCAGTATAACAGAGTGTTCTTATAGTTCCAATTTCAAAGCATAATTCAGCTCCTGACGTCACCAACAATGAAACTCGTGTCATAGCATGATCATTTGATAATATTTTTAACACGCTTTTATTAGCTTCACCTGTATGTATGTATGTATCTTGTAACGGAATCTTGCAGCTCAAATTTCGCCCACTTTCTGCGATCGGATTCTTTTGAAATTTGGCACGCGACCTCAGACCCGATGACAATGCAATATTATGTAATCAAATTAATTAATTAACTCTTTTAATTGTTAGTTTCCTCCAATTTAAATGAATATTTTGGCATAAATCCAACAATGTGAGAAAGGAAAATTTTTTAAAAATATATTAAAAAATGTTCGCAAAAATTATTTAAAAATATCTACAAAAACCTTTAATTTTTCTGCATCAGACAAAATTTGTTCCAATGTTCCAAGGTAATTAGAACATGAAATACAATTGCTTTTAACTAATTTCATGCCAAAATTTAAGTGAGCCTTCAACTGGAAATTCATTGCTGATTAGACCATTGTTGAACAAAACTTTTATTCAAATGTATCTCAAATTTTCAAAGTAATGTAGATATGATTTCCATTAGTAAAACAAGTTAAACTAAAAAGAAGAAAATAAAATAATAGTTTAAAAAACTAAAGAAACACGCTTTCGTAGCAAAATGAATTAAAAAGCGAAAAATAATCTTTGTATGATAGTAGTTGACCAATCCCTTAATTTTAATGTAATACAAAAAAAACTTGGGGGGCTTCTTATCAGCTGTCTTGCGTTTCTTCCATTTGTTGTCCATGCAAAAATGTAAATAGACATCATCAAACGGTTTTGTGTATTACATTAAAATTAAGTGATTGGTCACCTACTATCATCCAAAGATTATTTTTCACTTTTTAGTTCATTTTGCTACGAAAGCGTGTTTTTTTAGTTTTTTAAACTATTATTTTTTTGGTAATGTTTGATATGCAGGGTAATGCTTTAGTTTGACAAGGCTGAACTGGATCCGGTAACTTAACTGTTTTAGTGGCAAGACTGTCATTTTACGCGATTAAAAAAATGAAAAAATGATCAACAATGAACGCTATCTACTGGAGTTTTTCAGGCTTAATCCACTGGAGTTAGGATTAAAATGTCAAATATCAAAATATCACCAAACAGGCAATTGCTTCATTCAAATGCAGAAGCAATTTTCACCCGTCATATCTTGACGGCGATTTTCTAGTCATTAATATTGCCAAAAGGTCACCGTAACAGGCTAACAGAAATAACCATGTTTGTACTTATGCCTATATTATTATTGCTTACAAAATAACTGATAATTCTTTGTGAAAATAATATATTGAATGCCAAATGGGTGTAGAAGTAATTCTCTTACAAAATATTTTTAGCACAACATAGCACATATAACGCACAAGTAATTTGCATGTGTAACAGATTCGCATTTGATTCCTAACAGACAATCAACGAATTATCTGCCGCAGTAGAAATATGTACATTTTAAAAATTTCAAGCCACTATGGAGCAATAAAACTGACATAGATTATGTACTTATGCAGCAGCAATGCTCAGCCTGCAACGTATCGGAGGTATGCGGCTCACCACATTTTTATTAGCAGTCGAAATAAAGTGGAAGTTCGAGTGGAATTGCGTTGCTTTGAGAATACAGGAGGTGAAGTGGCTGTTGTGACCTAAAGTCCTGAATCGTAGAATATGTATCGACACGTCCGCCATTTTGGGGCAAAACAATCTTCAAAGTCTGCTATGGTGAAGTAACGTATTTTGTTTCTTGATTTTGGTTTCTTATTAACTAGAAAGTCGCCCGTCAAGGTATGAAGGGTGAAAATTGCTTCTACATTTGAACGAAGCCATTGCCTGTTTGGTGATATTTTGATAGTTGAACCCTAACTCCAGTGGATTAATTCTGAACTCCAGCAGGTAGCGTTCACTGTTTATCATTTTTTTGTTTCTTCTTTCCCCTGAAAGGAAACAGTCTTACCAGTGAAACAGTTAAGCTACCGGATTCAGTTCAGCCTTGTCACGATAAAAACTTTCCCTGCATGTTAAACATTACCAATACATATTATCGAATTATCATGCTGTGGCGCAAGTTTCATTGTTTAAACACGCGGGTTACTGGATCATCGGCTATTATATACATGAGGATTTTACGTTAATCCACGATCAAGAAGGACCACAATAAAGAAGCAAAACAAGCTACTTCACCATAGCAGACATAGAAGAAAGCATCGTTTAGCCCCAAGATGGCAAACGCGCCGCTACTTATTCTACTATACAGGGCTGTATCGTGACTCTCTGTCTAAGTCTTCGATCCGCCTGATAGAAGTTTTTCTAGTTTTCTCTTAGTTAATGTGCAAAAGCGAAGGATCCTTGGAAATACGCTAGGAACTCAACTTTGCAAACTGAACTTTGGTGCAGCACACTTTTGAACCGTAAAACACAGAAGAAACCAAATGAGGAAGGCAATTTGAATCTGCCATTTTCGAAATTAGCAAGGTAAAAATAAAACAAAAAGACTGCACGATCGTTTACGTAATTTCAATTACACCTAAATGGACTCGTTCGCAAGTCATAAATCTAAGTTTGAAGATCCCAAACGAAGATTGACAAAAATTGTTTTTGAGAACTATCGGGTCTCACTGTCGGCAATTATAGAGCCCGGATTGTATTCCAGGGCACGATCCGGCACTGCCCTTAACGAAGAAAGTGCGTGTGAGCGCACAATGATTAGAGCGTCTGAAGCGCTCATAATGACTGCAAAGAGCACATCGGACATAATGAATGAATTTCCCAATTGGGACACTGGTAACGGCTTGTTAGCCTCTACGATGGAAATGAAGTTGCTGACGAGAAGGCCCATTCAATGAATAGAAATCTCAGCGAACTTCATGCTAAAAGGCAATTATTAGAGGAGTGTGGATGGAATATTTAACGCGGCGTTAGAATTCGGAGCGAGTTTGGAGTAGTTTATGGAGCAAGCGAGGGTTCAGAAAAGTATTTTTAGGATATTTTAATTATAGAGTCATATAATAATAAAAACAGTAATAAGAGTAATTTTAGTAATAATAGTAATTACAGAAATAGTAATAGTAATGGTAAAAAAAGTAGTAATAGTAAAAATATTAATAATAACAGTAAAAAAGTAATAATATTAAAAATAGTAGTAAAAAAATAATAATAGTAAAAGTAGTAATAATAACAGTAAAAAAAGTAATAACAGTAAAAATAGTAATAACGATAGTAAAAAAATAATGGAAATAATAACTAATAATAACAGTAAAAAAAGTAATAACAGTAAAAATAGTAATAACGATAGTAAAAAAATAAGAGTAAAAATAACTAATAATAACAGTAAAAAGAGAAATAATAGTAGTAAGAAAATGTTATAATTACAATAAGATTAATAATAACAATTATAAAAAAGTAGTAATTGCAAAAATAGTAATAATATCTGTACAAATCTGGCGCAAAAAACAGTGAAAGAAAAAAAAAAGTAATAATAGTAATAAGAAATTATTATAATAATAGTAAAAATAGGAATAATAGCAATCATAGTGATAATAATAATACCATTATTAGTTATAATAGTAATAACAGTGATGATCGTAATATTAGTGCCAATAATAACAAATGTAATAATAATAGTATATATTCGCAATAATAAAAGTAAAAAAATATACAATAACGACAACAACAGCAACATGAATTTGTTACCGACAAATTCAAATTATGTTTTTACTTCCTTTTACAAAAAAGGAAGTATTGTATTCGCGAAAAAATTTTCACTCAAAAATCGCCCTTAATTTCCATTTTGCTCACCCCCAAATGAATGTTGAGTTTTTTTTTCGATTCGACCACATGCGGAAAAGTGCCTAAGAATGTATAGACACGCGAAATATCCATTTTGACCATCACCGAGGTAATTACAACGACTTTTCTCGTGACGTCTGTATGTATGTGCGTATGTGTGTATGTGCGTATGTGCGTATGTGCGTATGTATCTCGCATAACTCAAAAATGGTATGTCCTAGAAAGTTGAAATTTGGTACATAGACTCGTAGTGGGGTCTAGTTGTGCACCTCCTATTTTGGTTGCATTCGGGTGTTTCTAAAGGGGTCTTTTGCACCTTTTTGGGGGGAAATCATTGTTAATTTCGATGCAAACTCAAGTGGTGTTATAATTTGGCGGTCACTTGGCGATATATCGCCAGTCTTTTGGTTGCCAAGTTTTGTCGCCAACTTGGCGAAAAATTTGGCGATTTTTTTTTTTTTTTTTTAAATCTGCTTTCAATGTGGCCATTGCTAGTGATATTTAAAGAGTTAGAGAGAGAATCCCATTAAAATTGCAATAATAGGGAAATAGCATTAAATTGGTGTAAAAGGAAGTCATGTGATGCACACATCAGCTCGTTTGCAATCAAGATTAAGGTAGGAAACTTTCAAACAACCTTTGAAGAAACAATAAAAATACGTACAAATCATTTCATCTCTTCTGCAACTACGTAGTACTTGAATAAATACAGCAGAAGGGCAGGGCATAAGCAATGCTTCCAAAGTATATAAAATAAAACACAGCTGGGTTTAGGCTTATACAGGAGAGTCCCGAAAACTTGGGCCTCGATAACTGGCCGAATCCAGAAAACTCGGCCACATTTGGTCAAAACGAAAAACTTCCGCGCGAAGTGCCGCATTCGCTATATCCCGGCATTTTCTCAAACTCGGCCGATTTTCAGTTCACATTAGGCAGAGTTTTTTGGGACTACTAGACCGTATTGTATTTTATTAGATTTTAATACACAAACTTCTAACAGATGGAGATTTTTTTAAAAAAACCCTACAGTCTTTCAATTCTCAAATGTTTCAAAAAACCACTCGATTGTTCTGACATACAGAGTGACATAATTTAGTTGTGCAATGAAATGAACGTAACATTGTGTTTTAGATATTCATGAATTTTTAGACTTTACTGACAAAAGGGACAGATGTTAGATATAAATGACTTTTAATGCTTCCATAATATGTATTGCTCAAAGTAGAAATGGTTTTCTATGTCTCTCAGCTTCCAAGGTTTTTTTAACAAAGTAACTACAAAATGCTTGTAGTTTTCCCCTGATGTTCTGTTTCCTTGAACGCTTCGCTAAACTGCATCACAGAAGAGCAAGTTTGGTTCAAATTTTAATAGAAGCCCTATAAAGCTAAATCTACTATTGTACTTAAAAGTGTTACACGCAATAAATATTAAAAGTTGTGGTGCAATAGCCCGTTGATGCTCCTTATGTAAGTCATTAAACGCAAAACGAATGAATGGATGTAAAGAAATCCCACCACAAAGCATTCCATTAAACTATCTTTTTAGCATAATCAGAGAGGGCAAATAAAATAACAATGATGAAAATTACCCCTCAGGTCTGAACAAGAAATAAAATAAATTGAGAAAAATTGATAAATATTACTTATTCATACTGACTAGTTGTCGAGTACTTTCAAGTTTGAACTTCAACTTACAGAAAACGTTGAATAAGGAGAGAAAAATTTTAATATTCATTCCAACATTTCATCAGGCGAAATTCCATACAGGATGGATAAAATATTCCCACAATAAAAATTACTCTTCCGTGTTTCAAATTCTATCAGCTTTATCGTCTGAAAATACTCAATCCCAAGAGAAAATTTCAGCATTAATTTAGAATAATTAATGCATTTTACTATAAAATATTCGATTATTTTTACGGTTATTCTATGGTTGGTTTCACAGCAAAACTCTGATTTCGTTTGTATTAACTGGGTACATTATAAGTACAAGTATAAGCAGTGGTGCAAACAAGGGGAGGGGTCCAGGGGGTCCGGACCTCTCCCATGGCCCTTGAGTTTTAATAATTGACTATAATCCTATGTATGTTGTACGTAAAATAATTAACAAGCTAAAAAATAAAGCACTACTAAAATAACAAGCTAAGGTAAAAATCAGGGGTGCCCACAGGGGGGGGGGAATTTTGCGCAAGTTGCACCATCTAAATTTTTTTTGGGGGGGGGGGATTTTTAAAGTTTGTTTATTTATTTTTTAATGTTTATTTTTTGATTTATTTTTAATTTAAGTTATTTATTTTAATTTAATTTTATTTTGTTTTGTTTATATTTCGTTTCATTTATTTATTAATGAAGTTTGTGTGTGAATGTGTCATTGGCGTAGTACAGAACTTTTATAATACAATAATAATAATAGTTAAAAATAAATAAAAATAAATATTTAAAAAGACATAAATAAAAATATTTAAAAAATAAATGAATAAAATAAAAAAGAGAGTAAAAATAAAAAAGGGAAAGAGGGTTTAGAATTTTTTTCAGAGGGGGGGGGGCGGAGTTTGCGTCATTGAACTTGAGGGGATGGGCACCCCTAGGTAACAATAGTTTCAGATTTAATAAATAAAAAAAATATTTTCTTTCCCTACAAAATCGAACTGCATGTGAACATATAAATTGCTCTAGAACGATGATTTTGCTTCGCTGATTTATTTTTAATTGCGAGAAAAGTAAACACATTCATTCTTGTACTTTTTGCTATTTTAATTAAGTATTTATTATTCATGTATTTTTTTATTAACTAATGCTAAGTAATTATTCAATAATATTGTTTAATTTTTTTTTTGTTTCGACAAAATCAAAAGAATATGTTTGGATGCGTGTTGAAGTATGATATGACAATGGTGGATCTTCGATCCGGTACCCCTCCTTTGAGAAATTTCTGTGTGCGCCACTGAGTATAAGCAAAACAATGAACACACAAATATTTGTTTTTAATAACTATCCCAACATTCTATCATGCAACATTAAACTCATGCAAAATTGACACCTTTTTCCCCACAACAAAAATTGCCCGCCCGTGTTTCAAATTATACCAGCATTATCGTCTGGGAATACACAATCCCAAAAGAGAATCCTACCATCGTAATTAATACATTTTACTCAAAAATATTCTATTCACTTTTCTGTTATTCTATGCTTGGTTTCCTGAAGCAAAACTCTTGCAATTAAAATTTTACCAGTTTCATCACGAGAGCGTGGAAATATTCCGACAGTGAAGCTCCCAGCAACTGCTGTCACATTACAAAGGATTATGCAAAGCATCCAACCCATGGCACGACGTCCACATTTGTCAAAGCGGATCATAACTGTAATCGGGAATCATTAATTCCGAATAATGTTCCCAAATTATGGTATCTCTTCATGCGTGCGATACCAAACCATTACTTGATCGCTCATTAATGGTATGATGTATGTTTAGGAGACCAGGAAAATAATTTTGACAGAGAAACCCGGTTTATAGGGAATCCATTTACACGAAAGTGGCATTTTTATGTACATATTTGCACTTTATTTCTAGCATTTTCTAGCTTATTTTTTAATGATTGATAAGCTTTAATATAGATTAACTTTTGAAATAGATATAGTAGAACCTTATTTATTTGGCCTCCGTTTATCCGGGTCAAATTTGCAGAGTTAAAAAAAAATTGTATCCTCATATATATATATATAATAGGCAATGATCGAGGAACGCTCCTGACGTCATCACCAATGAAACTCGCACCGCGACATGATAATTTGATTATTTGTTTTGGTAATGTTTAACATGCAGGGAAAGGCTTTATAGTGACAAGGCTGAACTCGATCCAGTAACTTAACTGCTTTACTTGTAAGACTGTCATTTAAGGGGAATGAAGAAACGAAAAAATGGTCAACAATGAACGATATTTACTGGAGTTAAGGGTAAAATTTTAACTATCAAAATATCATCTAACTGGCAATTGCTCCGTTCAAATGTAACAGCAATTTTGAACCGTCATATCTGGACGAGTGATTTTCCACTTTACTTAAGGGTCATTCCATGCAAAATGAGAAAATCAGCTGTGGCTGACATGTCACAGATTTTAATGAAAATTTTTATTTAGGTAAATCATGCATATATATGAGGGAATGCAAAGTATGGAAGTTTAAAAACTGTTTGTTGCTTTGTTATTGAAATTTGAAGTTGATGCTTACGCTAAGCCTAAATTTTCAGTGTTCATGGCAGCCAGTTTGTGACTGAAGAACTCCGTAAGTTATAAACGTACACTTAAAAAACAAATATTTCCACATTTTATAAACAAATCTCTATTAGGAAAGAGGAAAGTAAAATTTATTCTTAGCTTTTTTTGAATCTGAGCTATTAACAAAGATTGAAAACTTGCCAACTTACTTCAGATTTCAAATCACTCTTCTAGTTCTTTTAATGAAATAACAGCAAAAAGGATTCAGATTGAAAAACTATCTATAACTTTACTGTCTGCTCTAATTTAGTAATTGTTTTTGAATACCTTGATAATGAAATCGTACTTTAAAAAATCAAAAATTTCCGAAATTTTCATTTTATCCTCTATTTCTGATGCTTGTTTGAACCCTTAATTTACTCTTTTTTTTGACGTAACATATTGAAGTGTCTTTTAGATAATACTAAATTTTAACCATTGGAATCGGCGTATTTTTGTTACTAGAAAAACTTGAACTAAGGTAAAATTCCATTAGTTACGGCTATTTATTGTAAGTTTAGCAAGACTTAACCATTTCTATAATGTTTCATTTTCTCAAAAGTATGTTTATGAAGTACTTGCTGAAATTTTCCCCCTAATTATTGTGAAGTATCTAATAGTCCAGTATGCATAATTAAGCCACTGCAAGTTGAATTTTCCTCTCTACCCGTTGTATAGGTAAAAATATCTGTGAAGTTTCTAGAAAACCTATCATGTCAACATGACTAATAGAACATACTGAGTTTAAACATTCAGAAAGAGGACCAACTCGTCTAATTCTCAATAGCATTTGAGATTGGGCTATGAGTTTGAGAAAATATGTTTTATCCACGAATAAGTATTGACGAAATACACTCATTTGTTTCAACCGCTCTGCTGCGACGTACTTTGGAACAAAAGAATTAGGATTTCTTTGGTAGCGAAACTCGTCTATTTTAGTTATAGCTTT